>NC_049906.1:14021339-14254864 GCF_001411555.2 Juglans regia | reverse complement strand
AATTCGGATAGACCGAGTTTTGGGGAGGGCTTTCATGTCTTTTCAATACTTTGGTGACTTATTATTATCTTTTTTCTTAAATTCTCTTCAACTTCTTGTTCTGATTGGAAGTTTTAAGTGAGATTTTAATAATCCAAAAAATAGGGTGTTGTTTAGATAGTGAGATGAGATGAGATGGTTTTAGATGAAAGTTGAAAATTGAATAAAATATTGTTAAAATATTATTTTTTTAATATTCTTATTATTTTAGAATTTAAAAAAATTAAATTGTTTATTATATTTTGTGTGTAAATTTGAAAAAATTGTAATGATGAGATGAGATAAAACTGTTTCTGTATCCAAGTGGGGCGTAAATTAATATAAATATTATTCGACTAACTTTGTGTGCCTTCCTTTCACTTAATACCCTCATATTTAGACAATAATTTGAAGATTCTTTATTTAAAATAACATAAACATCAACAAACATCTAAAAAATTATGGGTTAGTTGCAAACTTGCACAACCAACCTATAGAAAACTTATCCATAATAGAAGACTTTGATTACAAGTTGTTCACACTTACAACACCTTTTTGGACGCACTTGTCTTCTATCATAGCAGCTCTGAAACCTCCAAAAAGTTCTTCTATTCATGGTTCTTCTTCCTAGAATTTGGGAAGGCTACATGGATATCCTGTGTGCAAGATATAGTTCAGCCAAAAACTCGAGCAGAACACTCAAGTATCTAAAAATATTCAAAAGTGTCACAATACAAATCATATGTAAATATTTCCAGAATTGTTTTGGCTTTTCAAGATACCAAAACAAATGTAATCAAATTTATTTATAGTGCTACATCAGTGTTTGAGTTGTATAGGGAACTATGCAGTACATGATAAGTACGCAGGATCACACACTTGATCATCGGTATACTCGCAAAATTATGTTGTTACATATGTTTATCACAAAATATAAGTATAAAAAAGGATTAGCTTCAATGCGTGAATAGCATATAAGTGCTGATCTTCGAGTTGATGTGCAAGCCCTAATCTTGTTCTTGATAATTGTTATCATCTAGCTTTGGGTATTGCTGACTTGGATGATCTTGACTACCCTTAACACTCCCTCAAACCTGAGGGAATTACCTACAGTTTGCTATTGAGAAAACGGAAACAATTAGTAGAGTGAACTTTAGTGAAGAGGTAAGCAATTTGGTCAACAATGGAGATGAAACGTAGCTGAATCTCTTGAATGGTCACATTCCCACAGATCAAATGAAAGTGGACTTCAATATGCTTGATTTGAGCATGAAATACAAGGTTAGATGCTTGTTGAATTGCTTCGGCATTATCACATTAGAGAGTAAGTGGTGTAAGAAGAGGGACTTGAAGTTCTTTAAGTACCATCCAAATTCAAAATAGCTCAGTTGTGGTAAGGCAAAATATTGTAACTTGTGGTGGAATGTCAATCATTTGGGTTCCAGCCCAACCTGAGTCATAGTAGGCCTAAAGTGAGAAATCTCCTTTGGTGAAAAGTAAGCCCTCATCCATAGAACCTTTTAAGTATTGAAGGGGATGCTTAGCGACTGTCCAGAGAGAATTTGTCAAATCGCATATGCAGATAGAATTGGTTGACAAAATAGATAATGTCAGACTTGGTTAATGTAACATACTGAAGAGCACCAACAATGTGGCGATAGGGTGCAAGATCAAGGAGTGAGTCACCGTCAAATTTGGCCATTTTGGACCCTAAAACACAAAGGGATCTGTATGGCTTAACTTCAACCATTTTTTCTTTGCCAAGTAGGTCTATGATGTATTTGCTTTGGTGATGATGGAGACTATGAGAGTCTCTAGAGACTTGAATACTAAGAAAGAAACCAAGAGAACTTAGGTCTTTCATAGAAACATATGTCATGAGTCTTAAGATAATCCAAGAATTAACATTGTCATCATTGCCAATGAGTACTATGTCTTCTATGTGGACAAGTGAGAAAATATGTGAGTTACCAACATTATAAAGGAAGAGAGAGTGATCCGCCTAAGAGCCAAAAAAACTAAGGTCAAGTAGGGTTTGAGAAAGTCTAAGTAACCAAGCTAGAGGAGCTTGTATTAATCTATAAATGGACTTGTGTAAATGGCACACAAAGTCAAGATGGTGTTTGTCCTCAAAGGCCCTAGGTTGTTCTATGTAGATTTCCTTTGTTAACACACTATACAAAAATGCATTTGAGACATCCAGTTGTCTCATTTTTCAATCATGCATCAAAAGAATTTCCAGCACCAAGCGTATAGTGGTTACTTTTTCACCATAGGGCTAAAATTCTCTCATAGTAGTCCACACCACTTTGCTGCTCAAAGCCTTTAGCCACCAGCCGAGCTTTGTATCCCTTAATGTTTTGACCAAGCATATGTTTAAGCTTAAACACCCACTATTTTTTTTTTTACCACATTATGATGGTGAGGTCGAGGGCATGAAGTCCAAGTGTGCTTAAAGATAAAGGCTCCATACTCAGTTGTCATGGTAGCAACCCATTCCGATTTAGAGGCAGCTTGGTGATTGGTTTGAGGCTCAAGTGGTAGACATGTGGTATGGAGGGCAATGAGAGAGGGTATTGGGTATGATAAAGGTGGAAATATAGGAATTTTTGAGGTTTAAGATTACCAATTTTAAAGTGGGTGTAATTATCTTGGAGGGAGAGGTTTGTATCAATAGGTGATGGTAAATCTATATGGATATTTAATTGGGAAGGGAGTTATTTGAGGACTATGGTTCATTGGATGGACTATGCTGGTCGAGTGAAATGGAGGGAGAGTTGAAGTCAAAAAGTGGTGATTGTGTATAAGGTTAGGTGGGCTGAGTAGGAGTCTGAGCAGGAAGTGTTGCTGGGCGAGAGAAGGTGGATAACTGAGTTGAAATTTTAAAGTAAGGACTGCTTGAGCTGGTGGTGACCTGGCAGGATCCTTGTAGAATAGTTGAATCATGTTGGAAATTTAGACTCATTGAATACAACACTCCAAGGGGAATAAAACTTTAGTGATTCTAGATCAAAGCACTTATAACCTCTTTGGTTAGAGCAATACTCCAAAAGGATGCAAGGTTTCTTGCAATAGATTATCTTATGATCTACATAAGGTTTTAACGAGGGATAACAAAAAAAGCCAAGCATACAATGGAGAGTCTAGCTTGGTTCTTTACCAAACAACCTAAGGAATGGTGTTTTGAAGTTCAAAAAAATAGATGGTAATCTATTAATGAGATGTACAATAGTAAGAAATGAGTCTGCCTAGTAGGTTTGAGGTAAACCTGATTGAGCCAAAAGAGTTAGTTCTATTTCAACAATATCAATGCTTCCTCTCAGTAATAAAATTTTGTTGACAGGTGTGCGGATATGTTAATCTATGAAATATGCCACATTGACTTAGAAAGGTTTCAAATTGTGTAGAGGTGTATTCACCTCCATTATAAAATTTCAATTGTTCAATAGTGTTGGAGAAGAGATTTTCTACTAGAAGTTTTAGTTTAAGAAAGCAATTGAAACTTCAACTTTGTTTGAAATAGGATACAACCATGTGAACCTACTAAATTCATCTATAAAGAGTATATAGAATCTAACCCACGATTAGATATCACAAGTGAGTACCAAACGTCATAATGAATTAACTATAAGGGTGACTTAGAAATTCTAGTTGAATCTAATAAGGGTTGTTGTTTGGCCTTGCCAAGTTGACAAGGTTCACAAACATGCCCTTTGGACACAGGAGAGCACTTAAGGAAAGTTGATGACTCTAAAGTAAACAATAGAGAATTGACCCTGAAGGAAACGATAGAGAACTGACTCTGAAGGATGTCCCAATCGCATATGACAAGTGGTACTAGAGGCTTTGACACCAAGGAAAACGTCGGGACACTTTCATTTATTTGCAGAAAGATGAATAGGATATAAAACATTTGTACTGGGACAAATCTAGTTAGTTGAAAGTGACAATTATTATCCACACAAAATTGATTAATTGATAAGAGACTGGTTGATGCAGTAGGACTACGAAGCACAATCTTTAAAACATGTTTAGATGTTTTGGATTTTATGTGGGAAGGTCCAGTATGAGAGAGATGTGCAAACCTAGGCTATTACTTATCCCTACTATCTCAATCCCTAGGCGACAGGTTGATGATGTTGTTTGCATCAGGTGTAATCACATTTGCACCGCTATTAGCAAACCAATCTACATTATTGAACTAAGTGTTGATCAAAGCTGCTATGGCTGCCAACTGTACAAATGAGTGACATCCTTGGTAGGAGGAGTCCATGCAATGAAAGCAATCAAGAGCTTAGTGATTGCTTTTACCACATATTTGGCAAGGTGAAATATTGCCTAGTTACCAACTGAGGGGTTTTGAGGTTTGGGTGAGTTGGAGCCAAAGGCATTTGATTGTGGTCTTTTATTGCCTTTTTTATTTTAGGAGAATTTTGGGCGACAAAAGGGTTGGTGAGAAGAGTAATTTGAAGAAGGTTTGGTAGTGTAAAAGGCAAAGGATCCATTACTAGCAACAAAAGCAACATGTTGATGTTGGGTCTCTAGGAGGATTTCATAATTTAGAAGCTCAATTGGGAAATCTTAGAAGAACATGTCATCATCACGAATTGAAATTTTGAATGCAATTTTGAAAGAGGTATATGTGGGGCTGAGTCCTCCAAGAACAAATGAGATTAAATCTTCATCTAGGGCAGGTTTGCCTACAACAACAAGCTTTCTCAACAAGATTTAGTGCATTAAGACTGTCCAACTGTCACTTGAGATGGGAAATCCTTGATCTAGATGCAGTAGCATATTGACTAGCAAGTGTATCCCATGTTAAGTACTAATGACTTACATAGATAGACTATTCTTGATGAGAGAGAACAAATGATTCAACTTAATAGATGCTGGTCCTTTTTCTACAAAAGGACATGAGCTGGATTGACATTCCAGTATCATGATCTGTTTCTGAGAGAAATTAGAGGAACTGAGTTTTGTACCATCAACTATCCCTAACACATCATAGCTACAAAGAATAGGAAGAAGTTGTGAGATCCAACAAAGATAGTTGGTGTCATCAAGTTTAATCCTAGGAATGGAGTTGAATGAAGGAAGCATGGTGGTGATGGAACGAGTCGTAGATATGGAGGATTATGGATCTTGTTGATCCCATCTTTATTATATTATATTATATAATATCTTCTTTTTATATTGACAACTTTTATTAACTATTTCCTTCCTTCATGTTCCATAGCATAAGGGATTTGAATCCTCCTCTGTATTATATAGGCCACTATACGTCTTTATGAAAATATATAGAAAGTTTTTCTTCAATGGCACTACCTTTGTTTTGCTTATGTCTTAACATGGCATCAGAACCCACATCAATCTGACATTCCTACCCATATTCTCTTCGTCTCTTTCTTCAACATGGCTTCTTTGTCTCTTCTCAACTACACGCCCCAATCCATAACAGACGTTTCATCGCCATATTTCCTTCACTCTTGAGATCACCCTAGTTCCCTTCTTGTTTCTACTCCTCTTACCTATGTTAGTCACCTAACATCTAAGTGTGCCATGAAGATGGCTCTCAATGCCAAAAAGAAACTCAGTTTCATTAATGGATCACTCACCAAACCAACTGACCCTCTCACTAATGCTCGTCTCTGGGATTGCTGCAACGACATGGTACTTTCATGGCTTCTCAACTCCATTGATAAGTCTCTGGTCTCCAGTCTTATCTACCATGAAAATGCTCGTGTTGTCTAGATTGATCTTGAAGCTCGTTTCTCTCAAAGTAACAATCCCAAAAATTTCAAATTGAAGCGAGACATCGCCACATTATGTCAAGATTCCATGTCCATCTCTAATTACTCCACGATAATCATCTCATATTGGGATGAACTACACATGCTACAATCCATTCCTCCTTGATCCTGTGGTGCTTTCTTGGCTCTTCATCAAATACACGACACCGAGCAAGTCTTCCAGTTTTTTATGGACCTTCATGTTTCAGATGCTTCCATTCGAAATCAAGCTTTAGCCATGGACCTGCTTCCTTCCATGAGCAAGGTTTACTCCATCCTTCACTAGGAAGATAAAAAACGCCTTCTCCATTTGCCTACATCTCCTTCGGATACTACTACAATGTTCGTAACTCGCTCTCCAAACAAACACTATCATTCTGACTCCAAAGGCAAGGTTCGTGGTTGTCCCAAGTGCGATCACTATGGTGCTCTTAGACATTGGAAATCCATCTGCTACAAGCTCCTTGGTTATCCCACCAATCAACAAGGACGACCACGCCAACACTCATCCTCCTCTTTAGATGAGCAACCTGGGTCCTATCCTATAGTGAACAGTGTCAATAGTCTTCCAAGTTCTTCAACAGACAGTGCTATCCCTGGCCTCACAGTTGAGCAATATCGACTACTCATGGATCTGCTTTCGTTTACATCCTCCACCTATTGGTATCTTATCTTCAAGCAATCTTGTTTCTTCCCCACATGAATCAGATTGGGTCATTGATACAGGTGCAACGGATCATATGTCCTCCCAATCTTCTAATATTGTGGATGTCCGCCCACTCGATACTCAGTACTCCATTCAACTACCCACTGGTTATACCATTTCTATCACACAACTTGGCACCATTCTCTTGTCCTCAAATCTTTCCTTAACTAATGTTCTATATGTTCCTTTCTTAAAATTTAATTTATTGTCCATTAGCAAAATCACCGCTGCCCTCAATTGTGTTGTTTTATTATTATTTTTTTTCACATTTTGTGTTTTTCAGGACTTTTCCATGAGGAAGCTGATTGGACTGTGTGAAGTGCGTGATGGTCTCTACCACTACAAACCACTCCTTTACATGGCCTTACACTCTCAACGTCTTCACAATCATTCTCTTTGGCATTAACATATGGTCACCCGTTCTCATCTTGTATTCTCAAAACTTTGTCAAATTTTCCTTTTAATTTCCCATGCAATGTTTGTGCATGAGTGAGACACACTCGTCTTCTTTTTTCATTAAATCCTAATAAAAGCTCTTTTATTTTCCATCGAATTTATTTTGATATATGGGATGGTTATTCTACTACTCCTGGTTCCAGTGCTCACAATTTTTTTAACCATAGTTGATTATTCTCGAGCCACATGGGTTTATTTGATGCATACAAAATCTTAAACATATACATACCTCACCCATTTTATTTTGATTACTACTGAATTTTGACATTCTGAGGCTGATCATTCCCTCTTCACTCTTTCCCAAGGTTCATTTTTTACTCTCATCCTTCTTTATGTTGATGATCTTCTTATAGTAGGCAATGATCCCTCTGCCATCACTGAGATCAAGAGCTTCCTTGCTCAAAAATTCAAAATCAAGGATCTTAGCTCTTTAAAATACTTTCATGAATTAGATGTTGCCCGATCTCCTACCGGTATTTTTCTCAATCAGCGCAAATATGCCTTGGATATTCTCACTGATAGTGGTCATTTAGGCACTCGCCCATCTCATTTTCCCATGGAATAGAACCTTAAGCTCACTGACACAGATGGTGCCCTTCTCTCTGATCCAAGCTCATATCAACGTTTGAGAGGTAAATAAATCCATCTCACCATTACAAGGTCGGACATTGTTTTCCCTGTCAACATTTTGAGTCAATTCATGCATCAACCACACCAACCACATTATGATGTCTTCATTCTTGTGCTACATTACATCAAATCATCTTATGATCAAGGCCTTTATTCTCTGTTGATAACTCACTACAAATCTCTGCTTATTAAGACACATATTGGGCCAGTTGTCCTCTCACATTGGGCTAGTTTCTTTATCCAACTTGGCACTATTTCTATCTCCCTAGCATAGGAAGAAACAAGCCGCAGCTTCTCGTTCTTCTGCTAAACCTAAGTATCATGCCTTAGCCTACATTACCTATGAACTTGTTTGGCTCAAGACACTCCTTAATGATATTATTGTCCTTGATCCTCAGCCCATGTTACTTTATTGTGATAGTCAAGTTGCTCTCCACATTGCTCAGAATCTAGTTTTTCATGAACGTACCAAGCACATCAAGATCGACTGTCATATTGTTCGTAAAAAGTTATGATCTCACCTTATTTCCACTGCCCATGTCTCGAGCACCAATCAAGTTGCTGACATTTTCACCAAAGCCTTGGGCCGTGAACGCTTTCAAATCTTGTCACACAAATTGGGCCTTCCGGACCTTCATGCTCCACCATGAGGGGGAGTATTATTGATCTTGAGGATCCCGTCTTTATTATATTTTATTGTATAATATCGTCTTTTATATTGACAGCTTTAGGAAACTATTTCCTTCCTTTTGTGTTTCATAGCATAAGGAATTTGAATTCCTCCTATGTATTATATAGGCCACTATACATCTATTATGAAAATATATCAAAAGTTTTCCTTCAATGGCATCTCCTCTGTTTTGCTTACTTCTTAACATGGATGATGGGACCAAGAAGTTTGAAGAGGAACCCAGATAGTGGGTTAATGGATGAGGAAGAGAAAGTTGTGTTTGACTACACATATAACATTAGGACTGTTCATCCAGGTTCCGGCCCAGGAACTCGGGTATATCTGGACCGAAATCTGGGCCGGAACCCAAATGAATCTGAATTTTTTAAAACCCAAATTCTGGTTCCGAGTTCAATCTGATTTTTTTTTTTAAATATTAGATTCACAAAAAAATATAGTTGTATCTTTATTTCATTTATGGGAGGTTGGGCCCGTTGGAAAATGTAATTTTTTTTCAAATTACTCACGAGTATACATGACCCTGAGTAGGTTAAAGCTTTTTATAACTTGTAAGAAAAGTAGAAAGCTGGTATGAGAAGACAAAGACCCCTAAGAGTGTCTTGTAAACCCTCTTTACTTTCCCACACTGCAAAGATGGCTATGGCAGAACGAAAATGTATTGCTTTGTGTATACTTTGTGCGGTTCTCAAGAAAAAGATTCTCAGGTAATTTCCATTCTTTTGTTTCAGTATAGGAAATTATATGCTTACGATTACGATGGTTAAAGAACAATGTAACTTTTAATCTATTGAAGTTGTCGTTGATACCATAATTCGAATATAAATTCAATATACATCATCTAATATGTTAACAACTTAATTAGGTAATTTGATATAGTAAAGTTGCAAAAGTACTAATTTCTTCAAAAAAATAGAACTACACATATTAATTATTCTAAAGAAATTGAATATTTTGTAGTCTAATGAATCATATATTGAGAATTTTTGTTTTTTTTCACTAAAAATTAAGTTTTGTACAAACAAAAGAAATATTGATGATATAGAGCAAAGTACAACACAAGGCATGCAGTTCCGATCGAAGTGGTAGACCAATTTAGCTGTACGTGAACACATACTATTGATATTAAGGTGGAGAAAAAGGCTGGATGCACGATTTGCAATTAAATAAATGCTACGAGGGGCCACTGGCCAGGTCGATGGTGGCGATTGGCTTTTCTCTTCTACGGCCACATTATAATATATATCTTGTTTTTCACACCGAACACAGTTCAAATCACGTTTAAAAACGTTGTTTTGTGTTCACTAAACAATCGCGTTTATGAGTATTGTTTACTAAAATAAACGAAGATATCAATCTTCTTTTCAATTCTTTTTATATTATAATACTAAGAAAAATATTTAACCATAAATAGATCTCATAAAAATAAATTTACAACGTGACGATGTTGTTTGAAATAGTACGTTAAATTGTAAATTATTTATTTATATTATAAAATAAATCTAACATATCATATGAAATCATGTCAATTAATAAATTTATTTTTATTATAAAAATAAAAATAATACAATTTGGTCTCCACCCATGCAGAACCCCGAGCTTATCTATAAATATTTCCTCCCCACAGCTTCATAAATCATGATAAGAGGCCTTCCACCTTTTCCCCTACCAAATTTCCACGGCCACTTCCTAGACTACTGTTGGAAATTTCTCTTAATTTCTTCGAAAACTTTGGTATAGATGGCTATGAAAAGCAGGATTTTGATCATCGGAGGCACCGGTTACATCGGAAAATTCATCGTCGAAGCGAGCACAAAGGCTGGCCATCCCACCTATGCTTTGGTCAGAGAGAGCACACTCTCCGATCCCAATCCTTCAAAGCGAGAACTCGTCGAGAAATTCAACGACTTAGGGGTCACTTTGCTCCATGTACGTACATGCTCTACATTACATTTATATTTTAATTTCATCCTATTAATTTTTTCTTAAAATCGATAAAATAAAATAAAAATAAAATGAGAGTGTAATATACAATATGGGTATTCCCGTGAATCTGTGATCCTATGATTTTGCAGGGAGATCTCTATGACCATGAGAGTTTGGTAAAGGCAATGAAGCAGGTGGATGTAGTGATATCAACGGTAGGGCCACCTCAATTTGCAGATCAGATTAAGATCGTTGCTGCCATTAAAGAAGCTGGTAACATTAAGGTTGGCAATTATAATATTGTTTTGTTGTCATCTTCTCTTTTAATTAATTGAACATATTGGCTTAGAGAAATATTATTCATCCGTGATTTTGTTATTTTTTATAATTTTTTTTATTATTTTGAAATAAAAATTATCATTACTCATTTGTTAAATATTTTTAAATTTTTCGCGCTACAAAAAAATAAGCATTTGTAACGGATTATTTGCGATTTTCACAGACTTATTTTGATAAGAAATAATTATTTTCACTGAAAATAACTGGTCACAAATTAATAATTTTCTTATAGCGGAACTGTTGGAGCAATAATTGGAACAGATCTAAATTTAGTATTGTAATTTGAGTAATAATATATGTATAATTTTTTATATAATCATATTTTAAAATGAGAGTATTTATATAATCTTATGTCTTTCATTGTATGTATATCATTAATTTTCTTGTAATATTTATTACTACAGTTATCGATTTTTTGGACAGTTCAATTAATACTTTAAGGTCAATTTTATGTATGTCTCTCTTTCATTTAAAACTTTCAAATTCCGAAAAAAATAACATTTTATATCCATTTTTATAAACGTTAAAGTGGAAGATTCCGACAAAAATGAAAGGAAGATTTTCCATATAAAGAGAATAGAATATGGGAATATGGGAGCCCCACCACACGACTGAAAAGAAATTATGGAAGCCGGAGCCCCACCACGTCGACTCAAGAAATCTCGTTTGTTTTTATACATAAGATAAAATAAAATCAGATAAATTAAAATTAAAAAATTAAATTAAATATTATTTTTATTTTTAAATGTAAAAAATTTATTTTATGTTATATTAAAAATTAAAAAAATTATAATAATTAAATAAGATAAGGTATTTTTTAAAAACAAACTAGGCGTGGTAGCTGTGATTAAACACTCGCAAAAATATTTCTCCATGAATTAGGATTGATATCCGTAATCCAATACATGACTAGCATGGTGCACCAGCTCCTACTTCGTTTTGTTCTACTTTTTGTTAAAAGAGTAATGATATATGATACAGTACTTGTGAAGTCATGTGTAAGTGTTGCACAGTTATTTTGAAAAAGAGTGTGATTAATTATTAAAAATTATTTTTTTCATGTAGATTCTATATTTACTTACTGTTTTTTAAAAAGCTTATGCGACGCTTATACACTCCATGCTTGCAAATATAATTTCTCTTGTTAAAATATATATATATATATATATATATATATTGAAAAATGCTATATGTACTTACAATTTTTACTTAGGTTAGAATGCATGTTGATGTGTCAACAACTGATATGCTAAAAATTCTAAAATTTAAAATTTAAAATTTGAATTTAAAAATAAAACTAATAAAATATATATATCTTGTACATAAAATTGTAAATAAAATTATAAGTACATATATGTAGCACTGCTCGTAAATATTTATCTTCTGATGAATAATATGTACTTAGGCCACCTTTGATATATTATATATTCATTCAGAGATTCATATGCAAAAATGACTTGTTATATATTCAGAAGTTCTTCCCATCAGAATTTGGGAACGATGTGGATCGTGTGCATGCTGTTGGGCCGGCGAAGAAAGCATTTGCAACGAAGGCGGAAATCCGCCGCGCAGTGGAGGCAGAAGGCATCCCCTACACTTATGTGGTAAACAACTTCTTCGCTGGCTATTTTATACCTATATTGGCACAGCCTGAAGTTACTGCTCCTCCCATGGACAAAGTCTACATCTATGGAGATGGAAATACCCAAGGTAATTAGTGAACTTAATTTGCAATAATATTTAGGTCTCTTTTGATTACGCAATTCAGATGAGATGATATAAGATATTTTATTAAAAGTTGAATAAAATATTATTAAAAAATATTTTTTAATATTATTTTTATTTGATAATTTAAAAAAGTTGAATTGTTTATTATATTTTATGGAGGAATTTGAGAAAATTGTAATGATGAGATAAGATGAGATGTGATAGTTTTGTATATCCAAATCGAGCCTTTGGTTCTCATGTAAAATGTGAGAACAAAGGTAATTTTCTCCATTTCAACCGAATTAATTAATATATATATATATATATATATATAGTATCTATTATGAAGTAAAATATAGGGCATTTTGATCATTTTACTGACCAATATAAGGTGAAATGACTAAAATATCCCCTAAAATATCACATATTTTACACTACCAAACATGAAATTGAAATTTTATTCCCTTTTTATCTAAAAGGTATGAGTTGAGAGTACCTGTTTGGTTTTACAGATGATCTCAATTCATCTTCACTCATCACAACATCCAAATACCGTTTAAATATAAATACTTTTTAATTTTAAATTCTTAATTTTCAATTTTTTTTATCTAATCATTACTTAGTTATAACAATTTTCTCAAACTTTCAAACAAAATATAAAAATAAAAATAAAAATCAACTTTTTAAATTTTAAAATAAAAATAATATTAATTAAACTAATTAACAATATTTTAACTTTATAATATTTTTATCCAAACCAGGCGTAGCTAAATGTTACGCCTAAATGTGTCCAGTTGTAGATAATGGTATAATCCATTTAATTACTGGTTGATTTTTTTAAAATAAAATAAAATAATTATTATCATGCATGCAGCTATTTTTAACAAGGAAGATGACATAGGAACCTATACGATTAGAGCAGTGGATGACCCAAGAACACTGAACAAGATTCTCTACCTCAAGCCTCCTAAAAACTTTTACTCATTCAATGAGCTTGTTGCCCTTTGGGAACACAAGATTGGCAAAACTCTTGAGAAAACCTATGTTCCAGAAGACAAGATTTTGAAGGACATACAAGGTACGTAATTACTTGAAAAAAAAACCTTTCCTGGATTTCAAGGATACCACTGCTGCACTGCAGAATGTTTTGATCATGATCATAAGCTAATTGTATAATGTTTTGTGATGCTTACAGAGTCCCCATTTCCGATCAGTAAGATATTATCAATCAACCACTCAATCTTTGTAAAGGGAGATCAGACCAACTTTGAGATTGAGCCATCTTTTGGCGTGGAGGCTTCTGAGCTATACCCAGATGTCAAATACACCACTGTGGATGAATACATCACTCAAATGTTCGCATGAATGATGCTATATAAGTACTTTGTTCTCTTTGTTTTTCTTCTTTATTTCTTCTTCTTTTACTCTTTTATTAGCAATAAGTTCAATGAACAAAGATGATGATCTAGTATGAGTAGTTATGCATATTTCTTGTTGTATCATCTTCTCTCTCTGTAGTTCTTGTTGTCAAACATTATTGCATTCCATATTTGGCTAATTTAGAATTTTTATTTGAGCTCTATGATCTAAAGTGAGAAGAATAAACACATCAAATGAGTCGACACTAAGTATTTATAGTTGGTGTTTCAAAGATTTACACGATTTTGAGGATGCAAAAAGAAGGTTTCTATTTGATGAAGTCAGATTTGAGAAACCCGATGTTTTTCATTTCAAATTTTGGTTACGCAATTCAGATGAGATAAGAGAAAATATTTTGTTGATAATTGAATAAAATATTGTTATAATATTATTTTTATTTTAGAATTTGAAAAAGTTAAATTGTTTATTATATTTTGTATAAGAGTTTGAAAAAATTATAATAATTATATGAGATAAGATGAGATGAGATAATTTGATTTACTCCTTTTTTATATATATATATATATATATATATATATATATGCTTTTTAAAAAATTTCCAATCGAGTCCTTCATATCTAACTCCTATCAAATGTTCAAATGGCTAGGGTTGCTGGACTGGCCCATCCATCCTCACCAACCTAGTATTGGAGTGGCCAATCAGCCCACCGTTCGGGATCAGGCATGCTAGGGGCGAGTAGGGTACCCGCCCACCTGGACCAGTATATAAAGAAAACCCAATTTTTCTCTCTCAACCCATACATTTTTTTCATCCACCTCTCTCTCATCCCTCTCTCTAATTCAACCAACTTTTCTTCTTCTCTTTTGTTTAGAGTGTAACCAGTTCAGTTTGATCCAATTTTAGATAAAATTTAGGACTGAACCAGTATGTATCAATTTTGTATTTTCAAGAATCGATTCCGTACTAATTTTCCCTTAAACCGGTATTTCCGATTTTAACGGTTCCGGTCCGGTTTTTCGATTTTAATATACTATATACTATATTATATAATATATATATAATAGTATATTATAGTATATAAAACTATAGTGATATATTATAATATATAATATATAATGATATAGTATTAGTATAATTATTAATACAATAGACTATAGTTATATAAGATTTTAAAATATAATATTATATTAATTAATAATTTATCATTTAATACAAGATTATTTTATATATAATTATATATTACATATAAAAATTATATACAATATAAAAAATTATAATATATATATGAACTGGTCTAGTTCGGTCCAATCCGGTTTTATAAAAAGAAAAATGAGAACCGGACCGATTTTGACCGGTTTTAATGAAAATAAAACTGGTAGCAAACCGAACCAAACTCAGTACCGGTTCACCGGCTTTTTCTTACACCCCAACTTCTTCTTACCATCTTCTCCATCCCCTCCTCTTTTTCTTGATCTTATTTTATTATTCTCCATGACTGGGTTTGCTCATGGGTTGGTTTGGATGATCAGCATTCAAAAACAAACATTTTTCTATTTCAAATTTTCAAAATTTTTATTTAATCATTATAATTTTTTTAAATTTTCAAACAAAACACAAAAAATAATTCAATTTTTTCAAATCTCAAAACAAAAATAATTTTATAAAATTATAATATAACAATATTTTAACATTATAATATTTTTACTTAACTTTTTATCTTTCGTTTCTCAAAATTTCATAAAACATCTTATCTCAAATCATCTCAACATCTCATAAGAGGCCTTTTTTTTTCACGCATATTCTTTGTATATTTTGTTGGATCTATGTTTATTTTTTCTAGATCTATATATTGTGGTGTGGATCTGTGGGTTCTAGGTTTGGATCCGTTGATTTTTAGGTTTATGCAACTAGGCCTTAGAATTTCTTCCTCTCCTCTGCAAATCTTAGCAATCAGCATTCTTCTCTCGATAAACACTTTGTATCTCTTCCAATCTCCTCCTTGAGGCATATGGATATATCTAAAACTAGATTTTCGATAACATGTTATTGATACCCTGGCCTCAAGGTCTATGAAAGAGACTTTTTTCTCTTTGCCTATTGTATTTCCTTGCCTTTTGCCTCTCTTCAATTTCAAACTTGTTCTCTCCTTTCTTAGTCAAATGTTTAGTATCCGTAAGTCTTGATCGCTAGACTCCCCTCAATTCAAATTTTGTTGTCTTTGTTGACCATGGTTGCCTCTGAACACAAACCTTTTGTTAGGTGTCGTTTTGTCATTGTGCCTTCTCCTCTAGTATTCCCTTCTAAAAGGCAATCATGGATGATAGTGCTATATACTTTGGATTATTCTATTAGAGATAATATCAAATCAACAATATGATAGAAATATAAAATATAATAGAAATTGAGATGATGAATAAAATGAGGAAGATAGACTTTGAAGGTTACATCTTTCTTATTCTCAATTGTGGTTGAATATAAAACATTGGTCCCTAGTTATCAGAAAGTTTTATGGAGATGAGATTGTTAAGACGTGTTTCACACCACTACCGACGAACTCACTCAATCTACACCAAAAGAAGCATGAGGGCTCGGTGGGTAGAACACCTCACATGCCTAAGTGTTTGTGATGGTCAAGTATGAATTCAAAAGGGTCGTAAAGAGTTACCTCGAATCACTAGTTGGTGTCCATTATTTAGGCACTTGCTCAACCTATAAGGATAGTGAAACTGCATGATTTACTCCGATGATCTTAGAAGTGATGAGTATCACATTCTGGATGTCAATAAATTAATAAGGATATATTGTTATAAGGGAATATCTCATATATCTATCCTTACTAAGAAGGCTCGAGATCCCCTCAACGGTTATTTCCTTAAAAGGACTTTAATATCCTGGAGGCATATTTTCAGGGCTAAACTTCATGGCCCTCCTTACTTCTTGTTCATTGGGCTTATAGTACTTGGCTCTTGGGCCCTGGCGAGATGGATTAGGCCCAACCGGATTGGTGAAATATCTATCCATCTAGTTACCCCTTGAATTCTTATTGTACGAGTACAGTAAGAATTTACTTTTCTACCCCACATCACTTCAGTCACCTGTGTTCATCGTTTGCGGTGGTACACATTTCCATGCCTGGGGTAACGTGTGATATCTTGGCTCCCATGTCTCTTCATGCAACGGGGATTGTGGGATTTGTCCCTGACATTTCAATAGAAAAAGAAGAATCAATGGAACTGAGAAATCTCACCACACCAAACAATGTGGTTGGCCATGTATATTTAAAGAATGAGTTGTACAATTTACAAGTAAATAGCTGAGAGTTAAGGGTTGTACAAGGAAATAGAAAAATACAAAAGGAAGGATCAGATTAACAACAAATCACTATGGATATTGCTGTGACAGAAATCATGGGATTGTGGCAGCTGTGTCTTGATCTTTAGCATTTGAATTTTGAATAATCTTATCATCCCCCCTCAAATTGTGAATGGTGGTTAGGCACAATTTGTCTCGTAACAGCTCTAGGGCAACCCGAGATTGAGGTTTGGTGAAGACATCAACTATCTGGGAGTGAGTTGAGACATGTTGAGTAACTAGCAGACCAAGTGAGACCCTTTCACAGACATAGTGATAATCTAGTTCAATATGTTTGCTTTGAGCGTGAAAAACTGGATTCACAGTCATGAATAAAGAACTCAAATTATCACAAAACAAGGTAGGAGCACAGTCAAGAGGAATATCCAAGTTACGAAGAAGGAAAGTTAACCATGTTAACTTTGCAGTTGCTTTTGCCAGAGCTCTGTATTTTGCTTCAAAGCTTGATCTTGATACAGTTGATTGCTTTTCTGCACGCTAAGAAATTCTATTACCACTGAGATAGGTATAATATCCAGTGGTGGAGTGACGAGTTAAGGGACAACCTGCCCAATCCGCATCGGAGAAGGCATTAAATCAAAAGTGCTAGAGGATTGAATATAGAGGCCGAGGTCGACAATCCCTTGATGTACCGTAGAATGCAATGAACCATGGTGAAATGATTATCAGTTAGTGCTTGCATGATCTAAGCCACATAATTTACATTGTAAGAAATGTCGGGCCGAGTCAGCATGAGGTATTGTAGAGCTCCAACCAAGGATCGATAATGGCGAGGATCCTTGTAAAGGGAAGAGGGGGAATAAGGTTTATTTTTGTTGCACATGGGAGTGTTGATTGGCTTGGCTTCATGCATGGAATCTCTTTCCAACAAGTTAATCTTATACTTTGCTTGGTGAAGAAAAAGACCACGAGAAAGATGTGAGACCTGTACACCCAGAAAATAATGGAGCTTGCCAAGATCTTTCATGAAAAATTCAGTACGTAGAGTTGCCGTGAAAGTTTGAATTAAAGAAACACTTGAGCCCGTAAGAATTATGTCATCTACATCTACATAAAGAAGTAACACCAAGATACCTTGCTCAGATTTTTTGATAAAGAGACTTGGGTCAACTGAGCTGCATTGGAAACCTGTTGCAAGAAGAAAAGTGTTGAACCTGTCAAACCACGCCCTTGGGGCTTGTTTTAGGCCATAGATGGCTTTGTTCAACAAGCATACATGGTTGGAAAAATTCGGATATTCAAATCCTGGAGGTTGCTCCATATAAACACGCTCATTGAGGAAATGTGAAAAAATGCATTCGTCGCGTCGAGTTGTCGAATGCTACATCCTTGAACCATGGCAATAGAGAGAATGTGTTTATGAAAAATGTATACCGTCAATTTGAAGATATCCCTTGGCCACAAAGTGTGGCTTCAGGCGATCCAACGTACCATCTTCTTTGAACTTTGTCTTAATCACCCAGAGAGAGCCAACGACATGCATGGGATCTTGATGTGGAACTAATATCCAGGTTTTGAGATAAGGCAGCAAGCTCATCCTCCATAGCCTTCTTCCATCCAGGGTGAGACAATGCGGCATGAATTGTGCGAGGTTCTTGAGGAATGGAATCATAAGAATGAAGTAAAGCATACTTTGGATTCGGTTTTCGAATTCCAGCCTAAGCCCGAGTACGCATGTGATGGAAGATTGTTGAAGGCACGGGGCTTACTTAAGTTGTGACGCCCGCAAATTCCGCTTGGGATCGGACGGACATTTGAAGCGTCGAGACATGCAACACAAGGTTACCTGCCCCCGTTCATGACATGTAAGATGCAATATTCCTAACATGCATCTAGCATTATGCAATATTCGCAGCGGATAATTTTTCTTTTTAGCAATACTATGCACCAAACCGAAATATCCCAAATACTTAAAACATACTTCATACATAATGACATACTAAATAACTGAGATCACAATATTAATCCATATGGTTGTGATCAAAAGAGTGATGGAGATTGAACTCTGCAAATACAAGTAGTAATCTGAGGTAACTACTGTATTAACACCTACATCGCATCGTCGCTTAGTCGACCATTTCCAGTTGGTCGATTCCCGATTCTCCTTCAGATCCTGTAACAAAATCTACCATTCGGGGGGAATGGTAGTTGGGACTACCACAGTGAGATTTGATTACAAATCAAAGCAAGTTAACAGAAAACTTCCACACAGGTTAATGATGCATGCATGGCAGTAAAAGCATGAATGCATAATCAAATCGTAAGTAATCATAGCATAACTTGACATACAACATAACATAACTGGCATAACTTAAACTGAAACTGAAGCTTAGCATGAACGTGACTTGAAACATAACATGGACTTGAAACATAACATGAACATGAACATGCATAATTTGAACATGAACTTGAGCATGACATAACATAAATGTGAACTTGGAACATAACGTAAACGTGAACATAACATAACATGAACTTGGAACATATTCTTGTCTTATGGGATTACCATGATTGCGTGAACGTAAACTTGAACATAACATAACGTGAAACATGACTTGAACGTGAAATGCATGAACTTGGAATCTTATTCAATAGACTTAATCATTAAAGTGACCAAATGGGTGCTACACAGATCCCCTTGAGCCGTGTGTCCCTACCGATTACCGCATCACATCACAGGTTTCTATACCAGCTGTGAGTGCGTTAATACGTACTCCACAGTTATTGTGGCCCCACGTATTCTACGTGTCACAATTGTTGTGTCTCACGTAGTGTATATGCTCCACAGTTGTTGTGGCCCCATGACTTATTTGTTTGTGCCACACTTACTGTGGACACATGTAACATAATGTGTGGCACCATCGGCATTAGTGTCTGGCGCACTCCGGTGACCAGCTAATTAGGTCTCATTCATAACCTGTTGACTGTACTTCTTCAACCTAGGGAATTTCACACCTATTTAGACACTCTAGTGTGAACAAAGGAGTTCCACTAGAATATTACCCCATCCTAGCGCTTAGGGTCGTGATTGACATGAATAACTTAACTGGCATATATGACATTTCGTAACGTAACGTAACATGAACGTAACATAAAAGACAGAAGTCTTGACGTAGCATAACGTGACATGAACTAAGATGAAAGACATGACATACTTCGAGACATAAATGTAACAGAGAACATTTCATAACATGGCATACATGTAACATGCAACATTTCGTAACATGGCAAACCATATAACAGACAACATTTCTTAACATAGCGTAATATGTGACAGTGAATATTACGTGGCATGAAATATATGTAACAGATGGCATACTTAACTTAACATGACATACTTGCAATGTATAGAAATACGTGACGGAATATCTTGTGTAACAGATGAATAAATCATGACAGAATAAATTCTGTGTAACAGATAAATATGTAATGACTTGACATGGCACATATGTTAACATGAATACATACACTTTAGTTCCCTCACTTATCACTCATACACATTAAATTGATAGTAAGTTAAAAGCTAACTTACCTCGATCTTCGTGCTTCGAGACAAAAGTCAAGTGTGATCACGAGAAACTGAAAGTAGTGATTTCTAAAAATGAGAACTTAATCACTAACAATTATGAATATGGAGAAATATCAACTTAGAGTAAAATTACAATTTTACCCTCTACATGTGGAAAAATGACCATTTTACCCCTAACTTAAGGATTTTGCATCCTAACTCAAAAAATCACCAAAATTTACATACCTTATGTAAATTTTGTCCTAAAATCAAATATTAATTCAGAAAAATTTAAAAATAAATACAACTATTAAAACTCTATAGGGCCGAAACTTACAAAGGCTATTTCCTTTTATTTTTGTTGTAATTCTTTCAAATCTCAAAACTCATGATTAAACTAAAATTTTTTTTCTACTATACTCATAACATATTCCTAAGAATAATCATGTTTTTAATCATGAACAAAAGTCATCAAAATCACTAAAACCATACTTGAACTTTTTGGTTTCTCTTCTAAGTTCAAAACAGATTTTTGTTTCTAACTTGTTTTGATCAACCTCTTGATCTATGACTTATAAAGAAGTGATCTTCAAACTAAAACATCACATGGTTCAAAAAGGTGTCCTAAAATAGATCCAAGCTTCAAACTCAAGATCACATGGGTAAACATCAACCAAAACATAAATTTAGCCAAGAACATCATCACTTTGCCCTAACCGAATATCTCCTTCCATAAAATTTCATATGTTCGAAACTAACATCAAATATCTTCAAAATAACATTCTAACATGTATATAAGATGCTTAGGATCTTCCAATAAAATATCAAAGCCATTGGAATAAGATTAAACCATAAAAGATTTAAACTTTCTCAAAACAGAAACTGTTTTTCCTCTTCCAGTTTCTAAGTTTCTAGACCTAAGAAAATATTTCACAAAAACTTTTAATCATGCAACAAATCCTCAACCAATAATCATATACACATGTTAACAGTACTCCATAAAAATTTCGGACCAAGATCTATTCATTAGCTTGGTCAAAACTCCAAAATATAACACACTCTCCAGTTTATCGCCCAGAATGACCTTTCTGGGGTCTAAACAACTTTTTACCAATCAAATGATCTCCAAATGAAACAAATAAGATATCCACGTAAACTAGACTCCAAAAGAAACAACTTTCATGAAGGAAACGTTGCGAGGAAACACTTACAAAAGCTTCGAAACAGGCATTCAAAAGAGGTACGAAAAACTGTCCGAGAGTGTCTTTTGTGTTCTATGAAGGAAAAGTGTAAAGGAGAGTTGCTTTTTCGTGGGAAGTGGACTGAAGAGCTTCTTACACAAGCTATGTAAAGTGATAGGACTGAAGGAATGGTTGAGTGTTGGCCTTTTCTTCTCATAAAAATCAGACCAAGATCTTTTCTTAAGGTGGAGTGTAAGAGTGAATGAGTGAGGTGGCCCTTTAGCTATGTCTTTCAAGAACCTTCTAGGCTCTTCTTGTACAGATCTGGCCAGCCAAGTGGGGGTACAAAACTTAGCCATGAAGCAATCCTATGGTGACCAAATTCGTGGGCCTTAAAGGGCCTAAACCGAATGGGCCTAAAATTTGGGGTTTAAAGAGGGTTTGGGTTGCTATCAAGCCCAAATCCAATATCACTTGGCCCAATCAATTTTTCAAGGTTAACAAGGTTGAATAATGATGTTCTAACACAAATTTGAAGGATTAATAGCATGTGGAAGTGATTTAATCAAGTGATTAAACACAATGCTAGAAATCGGATTAGAAAATGTTTAGAGGCCAACTTTAGGGTTTTGGGGAAACCGTTTAGGGTTTTGATTTCAACCATGCTTTTGGGCTTTCGATTGGATTCCCACCATTTAGAATTTCACTAGGATTGAAAACCTCTTTGATCTGGCACAATTTGGTTGAGCAGATGAAACAAAGTTTTGCTTAAGCGACATGATCTCACACCTTGATTCCTTCAAATCCAACAAACGTTCCTTATGGTGCCAAGTGTCTAAAATTATTCACTAAGTGTGGCTAAGATCTTGCCAAGTGTCCAAATAAAACTTCTCTAATCCAATTTGGACATTCCACACTGTGATTTCGAAACACTGCAATTGGTGCGCTTACCGAGGTTACTATTCACTTCGAAAAAGTGAATCATAAACTTAGTACTAAAAATTCCTAAATATTCATATTAACCTATAGTGAAAATCTTTTACCGAAATTTAACCTCGAAGTGTCCCTAAAAATAATTTCACAATTTCCAACAGACGTTTCGTCCGAAATTATGAAAATAGGATATTGTGCCATAAAATCCTAAATAATCTACTGAGTGTAATGGCGTAGACCATAATGCATTCTGACACTTCTAACCACCTCAAACAAATAAAACTCATATTTCTAGCAGCATAGTGAGTGATAACACTGACTATGTTGACAGACTAAAACCTATGCAATAGGTCGATTCGTAAAAACTTATGGGATTTTCACGAGATTCCTAAAGTCAATAGAAATTCCGCCAATGAATTTCTAGCGGGCTGTTACATAAGTCCTTGGTTTCATGAGCATTGTAGGTAGAGACAATGTAAATTGGAGAAGAGTTTATAGGTGACGATTCTTGCAGCGAATCAGAAAGGACAATGGGTTGCCATAAAGGTAAATCAATCATGGGTGCATCAGTGTTGGTTATTGGAGGTGAGCTTGAACTAGCTGTATCGACAGGTGATGGTGATATAGCATTGATCCATTCCTTGAAGGTGGTGACCATGGGCTCAGAAGAGCTGACCTTGTGCATATCCGAAACTTTGAATGGAAAAACAGATTCATCAAACACCACATGGTGAGAGATAAAAACTCAACCTATTGGAGGGAAAAGACACCGGTTCCCTTTGTGCCTATCACTGTAGCCCATGAAAACACAAGGTAGAGATTTATTATCAAATTTACAACCTTTATTGTACCATAAGGAAAACAGCGTGAACCAAAGGTGCACAGGGAGCCTTTCAACTGTCTCGTTTTGCTCAGGAGTATATGGACAAGAAATGTGATGAATAATCCCAGATTTTTGAAGATGATTGGTAAAAGAGTGATTAACAAATTCACCTCCCCCATCGGCTTGGATTATCTTAATATGGCTATAAAATTGACATAGAACATATTTCTCGAATAAGAGGAACTGAGAGAAAAAATCAGACTTCATCTTTAAAGGAATTAACCAAATAAATTTGGTGAAGTCATCGACAATAGCTGAAATAACGATATTTATTCACTGAAGTAATTGGGGCAAGTCCCCCTTAATCTACATGAGTCTTATCAAAGGGTGTAGTAGTCTTAGAAGACGAACTAGAAAAAGGAAGTTTAGACAATTTTCCTAATTGATAACTTTCACAAAATTGAGTTGCTTTATTGGAAATAACTTGAATTAATCCAGACTGACGGAGATGTGCAACCACAACAGCTTGAGGATGGCCGAGGCTACTATGCCATACGTCTTAAGGGACAACTCGAAATCTAGTGGAGAAAAGAGCTACTGGAGATGCACGAACAGAATATAGATTACCATGTTTGATGCCCCTCATCAGCACCAGACTTCTTACTCGGTCCTTTACCATTAAGCCACTGTTAGTGAATTCACAATTTATTGGATAATCAGAAGTAAGTTCATTTCTAACTCAGGAACTAAAAGCACATCACGCAAAACAATCTGAGTGTCACTGGATCCAATGGAAGTATCTCCCACATGGGTTATACGTAAAAATTCTCCATTGCTAATAAGAACATGATCAAAACCAGTGTATGGATGAACATTGGTTAAGTTACCTTCATGAGAAGCCATGTGTGCGGAGGCACCTGTGTCGGACGTTCATTCCTCATGACTGGTTTTAGTATGAGGATTAAGAGCCGACAAGGCTTAAGGTAGATTGTCTGGTTGGATGGAATGATTGAATTAGTGCCAACAGTGAATAGCGACATGCCCACGCTTGCCACAGATCTGACAAGTGGTGTCTCTCCATTTGTCTCACGAGGGGTTGAGTTTCCAGAGTTGTTGAGATTTCGAGGCTTAGAAGTAGACTAGTTGGCCGGTGCAAAACCTTTTCCCATGGAAGAGGATTGGTATTTCTTCCTCCTTTGTTAGAGGACCTGAAGAGTTAGCCTACCTAAAGAATGCAGTGTAGGGAGCTGGCTCAAGAGTGTGGAAATTTATGCAAGTCTCGTATCTCTAGAGTAGAGGAGCAACTTCACCATACGTTGGCATTGGAGGCTTGAGCATTGAGGTGGTAAAAAGCTCATAGCGTGCTCCAAGTCCTGTGAGCTAAGAAAACACTTTGGTTTTGTCACTTACCCCAGGGCCAATGGCAACTAGACTTTCACAAATGCTCTTGAATTTGCAAATGTAGTCATTGAGAGAAGTTTCTGGTTCCTTTTTCAAGTATGTAAGTTGCTGAGTGAGTTGGAATTCTCTTGAGATGACTGTGTGTAGGCTTCTTTGAGGGTTGACCAGACTTGAGCAGAGGTTTCTAGGCTAATCTCGAGACCAAGCGTCTCTTTTGTAAGAGTCCCAACAATCCTTCCATGAAGGAGACGATCTGCAGTCTTCCAATGTTGGTATTCTGGATTTGCTATGGGTGCAGCGGTAGAGCCTTCTACTGCTAGAAGTATTGCAGGTGGTTGAGGCATTTCACCAAGAAGGTAGGTAACGAGATCCTGGCTTTCGGCTAAGGCGAGAACTTGTTCACGCCATAGAGAGTAGTTTTTGGTTTGAGTCGTAGTGTGACAAATTGCCAACATTGATAGATGCGGAAGACATGTTTGGATGCTCTAGTACCAAGTAGAAAAAGAAGAATCAATGGAATTGAGAAATCTCACCACACCAGACAACGTGGTATGTCATGTATATTTAAAGAATGAGTTGTCCAATTTACAAGAACAGCCGAGAGTTAAGGGTTGTACAAGGAAACAAAAAAATACAAAAGGAAGGACTAGATTAAGCAGGACAAAGGTTGTCCTAAGTGTAGGAGGTTGTCGCATAATAATTAGAAATAAAATTCCTAAATAGTCTCATTGGGGAAAGTTGTTTAAAATTAAACTCGTGTAAACTGGTGAAAATATTCACAAAGTGAAAATAAAAGTGGTGCAATGGAAATAAAAAGAGCACTAGTCGTGGACTAGATTCAATATTTTTGGATTTTTGAGTGTTGCAAGGAAGAGTAAAGGACCAAGATACAAAGCAGTAAACTAATAACTAAACTAAACTCACTGAAATTAATTAACCAAGAAGCAACTTAATAGACTAATTTAATTAAGAGCACATTAAACATTAAATCTGGAACTAGTTAAATCCCATATTATAAAGCATGCTAACTAATCAAACATTAACCAACTAATGAAGCAAAATAGATTAAATCTAAGTTACCTCCCTACTAACCAACAAAAATTTCCAAACTAATTGCAAGACTCAAAATTAACAACTAAATCTAACAAATTGAAATTAAACAATCAAGAAACCAACTAAACTAAGCAATCTTAATTAACTAAAATTTAATTAGTAAAACCTAAATTAATTAAGCCCTAATTAAACCTTAATCAATCTAATGTCTAATGGAACTAAGAGATTAACAAAACTAAGCCAAGAACTAAGATAGATTAGGAATAATTGATGTAATACGAGCTGAAAATTGAAAAGCCCCAAAGTCATGATTCTAGGGTTCATCCTTGTATTCAAATCACAAAATTCACAAAATCATTCCATAACCATTGTAATACCTATCTAATGGAAGTTTAAAAGAGCAAAAAAAAAAAAAAATTAACATCAAGTTAAACAAGCAGGAAATAAAATGCCCAAACTGAATGGTTCTATGCCAAAGATCTCAAAAATCCACCATAAAATTTAAGCTAAAACTAAATAAAAAACTAGGGAATAGAGAGCAAGCTAGATGGCTGGAGATGGAGGTGGAAGGTAGTGGAGGGAGGCTGGGCAGTGGCAGTTGGACCCCTAGAGGTTCTTCAAGCTGCATGCATTCGTCCCCTGCGTATTTCTTTTTTTCTATTCCCCAACAGCCTTGTGTCTTCGCGTGTTGCCTAGCATCTTCCTAGCTTGCGTTTTTGGCCTATCTCAACAAATAGAAAAAAGAAGAAAAAAAATTAAATGGAGGAATAAAATATTAAAGATGTGTTGTGCACGTGAAGAAATATTGTCCAATTAATCACAAGTTATAAAATTAAGTATAAACCATACTATTAACTAATTTAAGCCACAACTCGGATTTATGCCTCTTAACCATTTATCCATCTAAAAACAATTATAATTTTATGAAATAATTGAAATATATTTATTCTAAATGTATAAAATATACAATAATTCAGCTCAATCACTTGCCACTCTCCTACTAGGAACCATCTAATAGACAATGTCCTCCTATTTAAACCCCAAGTCGTAGCTTTTATCAATTCTTTCATATTGCTCCCTACTCGTTCTTTCCCTTTCTTTGAAAACCACTTGCTTTTCTTTCTCTAATCTTTCCTTTTGTTGCTAATGGCGCCCAAGAACACCTCCAATTTTTCATCTTGAGGCTCGCATTTGTCACATCCCGAAGGGTCTCCTCGAAACCCTGAGGACTCTAGCAAGAACAACCCTCAATCTTTTGAGGGGTACAATTGGTCTACAGCCACCACCTCGTTGGACCTAGACACAGTGAGGAGTTCCTACGAAGTGCCTGACTCCATCGTCTTGGAAGTACCAAGAGCTCACCATGGTGCCATCAACTCGGAGGGATATGTTAAGAAGGTCACGTTGTATCCTTCTATGTTTTCGAACAGACTGTGACTCCCATCTTGTTGTCCCGTTCGGGATGTTTTGGATCATCTTGCATTGCCCCCTTCACAGCTCCATCCTAATGCATGGAGGATTCTCTTGTCATGTTGCATTGTTTGGTACATTGTCCTGGGAGCCGAGGATAAGGAGTACCCTGGCCTAATTGCCAAGGAGTTTTTTATACCCACACGATACAGTGCCATGATGGCAGCTTGTGTAGTTTTTGTTCCCGTACCAAATACCGGGTAACCCACTTGGAACCCCGATTGTCTTGTGTTAAGGATTGGTTTAAAAGGTTCTTTTTTGTGTTGGGTCATGGTTGGGAATTTCCTACCCGCAAGGCCGCCCGTCAAGAGTTTTCCGTTTGTGCCGTGTGGGGGGGGCGAGGGGGTTGTTCTAGTCGACAAAGAGTTTTCCCTTAATCTGCCCGACTGGTAGCAGGCTCGCCTAAAGAAAGTCTTCTCCTGTGTCGAGGGACACCAGAAGGAGGTTTGCAATTATAGTTTTTTAACTAGAGTCAACATCAACTAGTTCATGGTGATGCCAGAAAGATCACCGGTTAGTGGCCACAACTTCTAGCACTCTAGTGGGGGAAGGGGAAAAAACCTTGTACTGAGGGCAAGGTGGTTCATGTGCCAATGGGAGTTATCAGTAGCTCAGGATCCAAGCGGGTAGTTCCCTTTCCATTTGTCATCATCAGGGGCTAGTGGATTGATTCAGCATGAACCACCTAGCCCGGACAGGGAGTTCAATTTTGCAACAGCGATGGGTTTTTACTGTCCTTCACCCAGTCTGCTCCGTTGCCCTCATTGGTTTTGCACTCTACCCCACAAGGTGATCAGGGGCTAGCTGATGCCTCTAGTTGGGATGAGGAAGAACTTGAGATGGCCATTTTGTCAGCCTTCCTCAAACCTGTTTCAAGGGGTTCTCACGAACCTGTTCTTGGTGTGCCCTACGATGATGTTGCAAAGGTGCTTGATTCCCTGGATGATGATGCCAGGGCATGCACAACCACCTTCGAGGTACTCCTTGACCCAGCTATGGACGCATCACTCGGTGGTGTTGATGGTAGTGCCTGCACTTCTCGCTCTATTCCCTCCACAATTTCTGGTCGTGAGAAGCCGACTCTTCCCTTTGTCCCTAGGGGTTTGTCCCAAAATATTCCCTTGGTCGTGGATCTGATAAGGATAGGGTCTTGATATGTTCCTCCCTCTTTAGCAGTTCGTATGAGCCAGAGGTTGCTTCGCCGGTGGTAATGGAGGAAACCATGCCATCAACTCCTCCCATGGGTGATGCAAAAGATCTGGGTGAGCAGATGACGGATATGCCTGGGGACTTGGATCTTCCACCCCGAATTCCTTTTCCCTTTCCTTCCTGCCAACATGGGCAACTAAAAAGCTTGAGTCTGGCCTCTCCGAGAGGAAGGCGTGGCTCCTTAGATTGCCCACAGATCCTCCGGATCTCACCCTTTCAAGTCCTGTCCTTCTAGGTCATGTTCGAGCATTAATAACACTAAGGCTAAGTATGTTTGCAATACAGCAGACAAGCTTAAAAGATTCCTGACCTCGATAAGCTTCTTACTGCTCTTCTTTGGTCTAGTTTCTTTTATCATCCCTCTATTAATCGACTTTCATTGGTACGTAAGAGAGTTGACTCATTGTTTGCCTACATTGTTGATGGGAGGGCCGAGCTAGAACAAGAGGTACGAGTGTTGTGGTCTTTCGCAATTCAAGCCCACTAAGAGGTCATCAAGGTGAGGGTTAAGAGGAATAAGGCAAAGGCTGCCTTTGCCCACGTGGATGCTTACTCCAGCTCACTAGAGAGGAATGTCTCTACTTTTCATGAGGATGCAGCCTACCTTCAAAGTGATATGACGAAAGTGAAACAGGAGATAGCCCATTGCTACCTCAAGGCCAAGTTGTTGGAGGAAGAGAGGGACAATGGTCAGCATCAGTTGGCCCGCTTGGAGGCGGAGCTAGAGGAGACCAAGAAGCACTGTTGGGTATATGTGGCTAAGTTGGACCAAGCGGAGAGAGCTTGTGCAACTTAGCCTTTTGGGTGTAATGGAGAGTCTTAAGACTCAGCATGAGGTTGCTCAAAGGGTGAAATTGAGTGTCTCGAGACTCAGCATGAGGTTGCTCATAGGGGGTTGAAGAGGATGGAGGAGAAATATGTGAAGCCAAGTGACTCCTGGAAGTACTTTGCAATAATGTTAATAGAGTTCCTCTCATACATGTTTTTTTCTCTCTTCTTGGGTTCTTTCTTTCTTTTCTTTGCTTTTAGCTTTTCATTCCCACGCTTTGGGAAGTGCACTGGGAGAGGAGTGTTAAGTGTTGGGTCAGATTGGCGCTGATTCCACTCTTCGTTACAGCAGAGGTTGGGGTAAGTTGCCGGGCAACCGAGGGGTTGGATCAACTCTCCGTCACGGGGGGGACAAGATGGCCTTAAGGGACATCTCGCCCTTTACCTCCCACGAGAAGGTAAGTTTCTGGTCCAGTCACCTATTGACGTTCACGTGGAAGGTAAGTGTCGGGTAGCTGAGGGCTGGCTGAAGAGGTAACTCATGAAGAGGTAAGTGTTGGACAACTGAGCAGCCAATCTACTTTTCGCCGTGATGGGGGCGCGATAAGTTGTCAGGCAACTGAGAAGCTGGACCCGTTCTTCATGTGAGGGAGGTTGGGCTGCATGCCCACCATTTAACCATCACGGGCAGCTTGGGATTGGACCAGCTCCCGCCCGTTGATATCACGGGGAAGGTAAGTGTTGGGTCAGGCTGGTGCTGATCCCACTCTTCGTCATGACGGATGTCGGGGTAAGTTGTCAGGCAGCCGATGGCTGGACCAACTCTTAGTCGCAGGAGGGACGAGATGGCCTTAAGGCGCATCTCGCCCTTTACCTCCCTAGGGGAGATAAGTTACCAGGCAGTTTGGGATTGCACCCGCTCCTGCCTTTTGAGGCTCATGAGGAAAGTAAATGTCGGGCAGCCATGGGCTGGCCCGCTCTCCACCGTGAGAGGGATAAAGTAGTCTTAGGCGTACCTCACCCCTTTGATGCCTCACAAGGAGGTAAGTAGTCATCGATGGAGATTTCGTTGATGGAGATCACTTTGATGGAGATTACGTTGATGTAGATTACGTTGTTGAAGTAAGGAGTCGAGATATGTGAGATGTATTTTATCCCTGAAAAGTCACATTTTCATTAATATAATTTACACAATCAACATGGAAATATAAATTATAAGTCATCAAGTTCTTTCGCCACAAAACTTCCATAGATGCTCGACGTCCTATGGGAGTGGACCATGTGCATCCCGCCATCCCTTGGTTTTAGTTCCTGCATGTAACACTCCCATGTCAGGACCTATTTTCCTTGAATTTCTCCCACCCCCTAAGAGGGCGGGAACTTCATCTTCAAGTGGTAGGTCGATGTTACTGCCCCTAGACTACTGAGAGTGGGTCTATCGATTATGGCATTGTATGTTAAAGGAACCTTTACCACCAGGAAGTTGACCATGACAAAGGCTATTGAGGGGTGCTGCCCGCCAAGACGGACAATGTGATTGTTCCAACCGGCTGGACCATATGCTTGGAGAAACCCTTTGGTGGCATCGGGGCTGGTTGGAGTCAGGTGGCAGGTGGCATCTACCCCCATTCGGGTAAAGGATTCCTAGAATAGGATGTCTGCAGAATGATCGCTCTCTATGAGGATCCTCTTAGTGGTGAGGTTGGCGACCAGTATAGTCACTACTAGGGCGTCGTTGTGCAGATAAAGGACACCCACCTCCTCATCCTCTCCAAAGGAAATGATGGGGACCAGTTCATTTCTCCCATACTTGGTGGGGTGGCACTTTGCCGAATACACTTCTATGTATCTCGCTCACTTGGCCTGCGCCTTCCGACTGGATGAGGTTGTGCCCCTGCTAGCGAATCCTCTTGTTATGGTTATAATTTTCCCCAAGGGCGTCCCTTCTTGGTGTGGCATGCGGGGGCAATCGTGCTGGGGTCCCTACGCTGCTGCCCTTTGCCTCAGGCTTCTTTCCTTCCTTGGCCTTCTGACTCTCTCCAGACTTCTTTCTCGAGATCTCCTTCTCTACTCCCTCTTTGGCCCTTGGCAGGAGGGTATCTTAGCCTCAACTGCCCAGTCTTTTCTCTTCCCTCTTTCAAGGAAAGGCAGTCTTCACTGTTATAAGTGTTGGATTGATGGTAGGTGTAATAATGGCGGCTAGGGCTCTTGTAATTGCCTTTTTTGGTTGGTTGGCGGTCATCTTTCTGGATGGTGAGCGTCGCCAGGTCAAATCGAAGCCCAGTGCCTTCATTGGGCTTCTTCTCTCCTGTTGTTGCATGGCCCTTTCTTTGGCTTCTCGCGAGCCTTGCCTCTGGTCAGTGCTTTCCCTTTCTGTTCTACGTGTTCCGGTTCTTTCCTCCTTGGCTCGATTAAGGCCCAAAGTGTGTCCTCAATATTAATAAAGCTGTCGGCTTGATTCATGAATTCTTGCACCGTGGAGGGAGTTCTCAATGCCAATTCTACCATGAACTGGGATTGCGGCCTCACTTCTCCTAAAAGGATTGCCAAAGTTATCTTCTCGTTCTGGTCGTCCGTAGTCATTCATTCTTTGTTGAACCTGGATAGGTCTTCAAACTTTTGTCTTCCCCCTGCTTGATGGTGAGGAGGTACATCGTGGGGAGTCTTATTCTCCGACTCACCATAAATTGTGTGAGGAACATGCATACTAGCTCCCCAAAGTTGTCTATGGACCCGGGTGCCAATGACACAAACCATACTCTCACCGACCCCCTCAAAGTCTATGGGAAAGCTCTGTAGGCCATTTCTCTCGGGAAACTATGTAGGTTTCTAGGTTTCTGAAGGTTTCTAGGTGTTCAAGGGGGTCTCTAGCCACATCATACATGTCCATGAGGGGAACCCGGAACTTTGTTGGTAGGGGCATAGACATCACCTCCTCAGTGTAGGGTAGGCCCTTACTGGTAAGCAATTGGTCTACTGACGACGATGTGCCCATCTTTCTCGCCATTTCTTCGTATTTCCCTTTAAGGTCATAGCTTATCCTGCATGTTTTATCTTTCTTCCTTCACGTCACCTCCTCTTACGTTTCTGGATCCTACGTGCTTGCTGTTACTTGGTTTTGCTTCATTTTCTGGCTCGTTGGTGGCTACTCTGAGCGTCTCGTTCTCTTTTGAGAGGGTCTTCACCTCAGTAGTTAGCTTTCCTTCTAGTTGTTCCATTGTGGTGAGCCTCACTTCCATGTTTTTGACATCACTTCTTCTTGTCCCCGAGTTGTTTGAGAACGGGTTGTCGCATGTATACGATGGACACGTGAAGTCTATAGAGGTCCCATAGACGACACCATTTTTAACCTAGTGTTTCTTAGGCCTTTGGGCTGGGTTCCAGCAACTTGGGTCTTGAGTCTTTCTTTGGCTCCATTGAGAAAACACGAAGAATTAGGCGGTCTTAGTGGAGGCCAGGGAGTCTCCGATGCTAAAGTTAATATATCTTCTTAGTAGTTCGCGCATGAGCTTAGTGAAATCAGATAGAGTTCTTCGTACTTGAGGGTTGGCTTTTATACTAGGTTTCTGAGTGGGGATGAATCACGCCTGGCTTCGGGGAATCCATGTCACTTCAACTGTTTGCTTAGTCAGAGTTCTTTAATGCGGCGTGGCTTCTGGAGCGGTGTCATTAATGTGGTGCACAGTCTAGGGAGTGGCGCCATCAATGCTGTGTGGCTCTCAGACTCACTTTTCCCTGCAGACGCTCCATGTTAAGCCATTCCATGCCTGCTATCCGGAGATCAAGTGTTCTCCATATTTTCCACCCACCTGCCTACACAGGTTCCCGAGGGTAGGGTGTCATCGGGGTGTCAGGGCGGCAAGTCACATCTGCCCCTGCCGTCCGAGTTTCTTATGCGTGGGTTGCTTCGTGGGTGGGTTTTGCTCGTGGGCCGACTACTCTGCAAAGACCCACTGATTCCTTTTATTGGAGGGTTGTTGGGCTTGACTGGGCTTGGCTAGGTTCTCTAACTTGCTTTCCATGTGGTCCATTCTGGGCCCCCTTACAGAGTTTAAATTATATTACTATGTATTAATTTTATGATTAAATTACAATAAATCACAAGGGCTTGATTTTTAAATAATTTTTCCGTTATTTTGACAGATTTGGATAATAATCTAACATGTTATGGGTATTTAAATAATATTAGTATTTCATAGTTATGTATAAAACTGAACAATTATTAAGTTATTTTCTATTGAATGTATTTAATTAACTAGAATATTATGACACTTTTTGTAAAAAGTATAATAACGTACAGTGCTTTGTATAGGTGACAAGCTATGAAGCGAGTGTTGTAAAAAACAAAAAAGCTACTAAGCGAGATTTTGGAATTCGCACCACAAGGTTAATAACTTGATCTTAAAATAGGATTAACACACATTAACTAGGTTAGATAATTAAAGTCCATTATTTCTATAACGACCCAATCCAATATTATTAGGGATAAATTATGGATAATTTCATTGGGCCTAAATTAGGTTAATGGGCCAACAATTATAGAAGTCTAATTGAGGTTTATTCGATTATTTTAGATAGGTCACAGGCCCAAAAATTGTTCAAAGAAAGTATGAAACTCAATAAATGAGTTAAATCCGATTTAATAGATCAAGTGGGCCCTAACTAATTGGTAATAGCTCAAGAACTTTTCCAAAAGCCCATAAAAATTTTGTTGGATGAGTTACAATTATTTTGGACATTGAGAGTTAAGGCTCGGTTTATTATAAACTCCAAGCACATGAAAGTGTTCCACTCCAAACACAATTACTATTCCACATTCCTCTTCATAATACAACTTTACAAATTCACACTCCAATAGAAGTCTATCTCAACAGAGTTATAACTTTACAAATTGCTTCACGTTAAATTTCTTAAGCCAATTCCCTAATAATATATATATACATATACTGAACTCCATGCACAGTACGTGAATCACATTCTTACTCAAGTCCACTTTAATTCCCTGGTTACCCTTAGCACGCTATAAGAGACTTCACTCATGCACAACACCCCTTTGCTTACACAAACAACCACCCCTAAACCTTATAACATGCCAAAAACCACCCACTATCCTTTCCTCCTACACAGCTCACGGCGTCCACTTAGTGGCTTCCACCTCCTCCCCCAAAACCAACTCATGCCCCAAGCCGCAAGTCCTCCACCGAGAGAGACGAGATTTTAGCCACCTCCACACACACAACCAATGCTCACCGTAGCTCAACCCAAGACACCATCGCTACAGCGCAGTTTTTAGCAACCAATGAACCAACCAAACCCCCTAGTCCACCGTAAGCCACAGACAACCCGATACGGTAAGCCCTTGTTTTACCACCTGAAAGCAGAGCAATAACGAAGCCCAGTCGTGTTCTTTTCCTCCACACCTACAACTTCCCTATTGATGTCGTGTTTCACAGCCTGGGAAACTCTACGCTGCTGAGCTCGGTCTGGATCCTGTTGAGATAGAGAATGGTGGGCCAGAGGCACCGTGGTACCTCCGATACCTTAGTTAGTTGTTGGGATGAATTGAAAGAGAGAAGTATTCAATTAGAGAGAATGTGAGCTAAAGTATGAAAGAGTCTGAACACCTTCCTTGGCTAAGGGGTATTTATACCTGGTCGGGGTGATTCGCGAGGTGGAGATGGTGGGTGTGCCACTCTGTACTAGGGTCGGGTGTCCCTACCAACTCCCTATTGTGCAACAAATTCTACCAGACCTGATTGCGGCTATAACTGACAACCCAGGAGGCACGTTGTTGTGTGACGAACCCCGAGATGCATAAAATGTGGAGTGGCTCTCTGTTGTGGCGTGCTCGTCTCCATCCCATTTAATGAGGTTTGGTTCCAGTTAGGTACATCCATCCGTCTGACCTGTCTGGACGCCAGGGCTCATGGACAGGGGATGTCCCTTAATGTCGACCAGTAGTGGTATCAAACAATCTTGCCTTCCACCCTGTTGCCAGCGTGCTATGCTTGGTTGCTTCCCCTCCTGGACCGACCTAGCCCAGCCCTTGTCCTCTGGCCCCGGGACTCTTCAGGCCTCATGGGCTGGGCCTACTCTCCTGGCCCGTCCCCACAAATTCCTAGCACACATGTGGTGGGAATTCAAAACATTCTTATTGTGCCTTCCTCGGGCATGTCGCTCGCAGGCATTCTCCCGTCGTTAACATAAAGGCACTTCGACTCTCGTTGTCTTTCCAACTTCCCAATTGATGGTCCCATGGGCGCTCTCCCACGCCCGCCTCAATGGCCAATGCTCGCCATGCGCCCGAGGTCTCGTGTATATAATGGTCATTTTGCCTCACTGTCAGTATAGATCAGAGGTCTCGTGTATATAGTGGTCACGACAAGCACCTTTCCATTGTTCTGTATTTTTGTATTGCCTCCTCAATTTCTATAGAGAAGCTTCTTTGCAGCTTTTTTTTCCATTCCTCTATTCTATTTTTGTCAAAATATATGGTAAAAGCAATCATTCATCACATGGACTACTCCTGCCAAGGATGTCACTCGCACAACTGGTAGCCATAGCAGCTTTGATCAACACTTAGTTCAATAATGCAGATGTGATTACACCTGATGCAAACAGCATCATCAACCTGTAGCCTAGGGATTGAGATAGTAGGGATAAGTAATAGCCTAGGTTTGCACGTCTCTCTCAAAAACTTGAATTTAAAATGTTGGAGCTTTAAATCGGATAGCCGTTGCTTTTCGCTTCACACAACGGTCAGATTTTCATGAAGAATTAGGACGTTGGAGTTTTATATTTTTCTTTATAAATATGATAATATTCCTTGTTGACGAACACAAAACAAGAACAAGAGCAGCATTTGACAAAAAGAGCTGCCATTCCTCTGCAGCAGGAGCACTTTCCATTCTCTTTTTCTTCAGGTGTAAATCCATTTCCGTTTATTCACTGATGTATTTAACTCTGTGAAATAGACATTGATTTCATTACTGTTTTGCTCTATTGGGCATAATCAGCAACTTGGTGTTCCTTTTAATATACAATCTATTTGCCGAAATTGCAATAGGATTTGGTTTTCTTGGTAATAGATTGAATCTGGAAATGGGTTTAAATAGGTGAAAACAACCCTTTAATAAGAAAGAAATAGAAAAAAATCCCTTGCCTGCATAGATGCAGGGACCAAAACAATTTCTAGACCCTTGCGAGTTCGTCTTCGTAGGCTTCTTGCTTTTATTTAAAACGTTGAGAAATTCAACCGCCTCTTCCTCTGAGAAACCCATTGGAGTGAGTCTTTCTTGGCTTCTTGGTTTGAGTTTACAGATAATTGACGTTGTTTGAAATCAAGATAATCTATGAATTCTATTCGTGAAAAAATTTTCTGCTTTGGATCCAACTTTCAATTTGTGCTATATTAAAATTTTCGAATTTGAAATGTCTGTTTTTTTATTCTTTTTGGGGGTTAGGAAAAATTGTTAATGATTCTTTTGTATTCTTCTTGGTGATGAAAATTTCAGCTTCTTCGTGAGTTTTTCGTCGTTTGTAACAAACAAAATCAACCCAAGTCGTGGGTTGAAAATTTTAAAAACAGATATTGTTTTTAATTTGTTACAAACGACTACTTGGACTGATAATGGGTATTGTTGTTACGCAGCATAAAATGCTGATGAGTCTAAAAATATATAAGGGGCGATATCTGTGTGTCCTTGATCGATGGGAAATGCAGACTAGAATCAGGAAATGCAGACTATATTGAGAAGGTCATTTGCTCATAAGACTTTGAAGAAAAGGAAGAACATATAATTAGTTTTTTAAATTTCTGGGTTGACACTAAAACATCTGGTTTTCATTTCTGATTTTGCCTTTTTGTTTAGGGATTTGATTTTGTGTAGACGTGGGAAGAGTATGCAAACGACTTGATCAAGAGCATTGAAGAAAATAATGGTCTAGGCAGATATACCGGAGGGCCTGATGATCAGAAAGAGGTATGTCAGGAATTCAAGCAAAATATATGCAATTGGTATTGATGCAGCTTTTTTTCAGTGATTAAAATATGAGAAAAAATACTTACAACCGTGAATTGCGTAACCGCCGCGTAATCGCTTTGAAAAAAATGAATAAAACATGGGACTCACATGAAAAAAATTAATTTTTTAATAGTGGACCCCACTCTTTTTCAAAGCGATTACGCGGCGGTTACGCACTTCACGGTTGTACGTAGAATTACTCTTAAAATATTGAACTTTGAAGGCTACAACTGGTTTTATAAACTAGGTAGGTATGTTCTGGTTTTATCAAAGCAACTTTTCTTTCATCCTACTATGTTCCACTATGTTAGGCAACAATTTTTGGTTTCCATCTCATAGGATGCAACACAAAAGCCCAAATCATATTTATGTTGTTTCGTTTCCAATTTGTATTGTAGATAAACCTTTGTTTAACAGAGTGAAAACCTTACACGGTGAGAGTACAGAAGTTGTTGATGCATTTTTCGGCCTCGACAATGTAGTCGGACGACCCACTCCTCTCATGTGGTGGTTCTTGCTGGTAGTGTATATGGGGTGTTTATTTATGGTTTATGGCAAGAAATAATTATGACCCATATATATTGGTTCAACACTAAAACTTTCAGCTATGGGGTTTAGGGTGTAAATCCACTCTGAGTAAAGTTTGATACAAGCTAGCCGAGAATGCCTCAACTAGAGGGTGTAAAATCCACTATAAATAGAGCTCGAGGTTCCTGAACATGCCTCGAGGAAGAGGTGATAAAGATCCACCCAGTTTCCAGAGCATGCCATGAGAAAGGGGTGGTGAAAGACCGCCCCAACTTCTCGAGCATGCTTGGCGGAAAATGGGAGTGAGTGTGGGGTGGCACTAGCCTCCCAGGAATTGCTCAAGGGGAAGGGTGTGGCAAAAGTTGACCCCTACTTCCCAACCGAGCTCAAGGGAAGCTGGGGGGGCGAAGCTAGCCGCAGGTTCTTCACCCCCAAGTTCCTAAGCATGCCTTGAGGAAGAGGTGGCGAAGACCCACCCACCAAGCTTCCCAAGGATGCCTCGAAGGAAAAGGGAACGAAGCTAAACCTAGCTTCCCGAGAGCATGCCTGCCACCCCCGCGAGCATGCTTCGTGGAAAATGGGAGCGAGGGTGGCAATATCCTCCTAGGAATTGCTCATGGGAGGGTGCATCGAAAGCTGACCCCAGCTTCCTTCCCGACCTCGACGGAAGGTGTAGCCCAACTTCCTGAACTACCTCGATGGAAAGAGGGTTGGGGGGGAGGGGGGAGGAGTGACGATGGCACCAGACTCTTGAGAATTGCTCAACGGAGGGTCTAGTGAAAGCCGGCCCCCATTCTCATGTTAGACCCAAGGGAAGGACAGCGAAGATGGCCTTAGCCTCCCAATGATGCCACGAGGGAGGGAGACAAAGATTGGCACAGCCTCCTGAGGACTTCTCAAGGGAGGTGGAGGGTGCGGCAAAGCGGGCACTAACTTCTCATGGTAGCTAAAGGGAAGTGGAAGTGGGGGAAGACCATCTTAAACTCCTGAGGATGCCTTGACGAGACGAGAGGGGAGGGGAGGGGGGGGGGCAAGACTGTCACTACCTTATGAGGATGTGTTGAGTGAGGGTCCCGCAAAAACAGCCTAAGCTTTTCAATGATCACTCGAAGGTGAAAATAGTCGCATTTCTTGCGGATGCCTCAAGGAGGTGGGGTGAACACGACCTTAGCCTCCCGGGGGGGGGGAGTAGCCCTTCCTGAACATACCATCGCCCTAGTTTCTCGATGCATTTAGGAGAAAGGGAACTAGGATGACACTAGATTCTTGAGAAAGCCGGGCCCCCATTCCCACTATAGACCCGAGGGAAGGATAGTGAAGACGGCCTCAACCTCCCTTAATGATGCCACAAGGGTGGGTGATAAAGATTTGCGCAACCTCCTATGGACTTCCTCGAGGGAGGAGGGTGCGGCAAAACGGGCACTAGCTTCTTGTGGTAGCTCAAGGGAAGTCGGGGAAGACTGTCATAAATTCTAGAGGATGCCTCGATGGAGGGGGGCCAAGACTGTAGCTACCTTCTGAGGATGCGTTGAATGAGGGTGCAGTAAAAATGGCGGAAACTTTCCAAATAGCCACATTTCTTGAGGATGCCTCGAGGGGTGGGGTGAACACGGCCTGAGCCTCTTGAGGATATCAAGTGCCTCATGGGAATCTACAGTCTACCCCAGCCTCCCAAAGATACCTCAAATGAGGGGTGAACATGGCACTTAGGGGGACTGTCATATCCTCGAGGGAGGATGGCAGGCTTCCTTCAGATGTGTTGAGGGAAGAGGACAAAAGCAACCAAATCCTACCTAAGATGCCTCAAGGGAAATGGTGAAGACAGTCGCACCCTCTTGAGGATGTAGGATGGCACAACAAAATCAACCACCCTTGGTTTTCGGGGATGCCTCAAGGAGTGTGAGAGGGTACCGACCCGCCCCTCTTCAGAGCTCTCGAAGGAGTGTGAGAGGGTACCGACCCGCCCCCACCTCCGACCCTGACAAAGCTGGATGAAGAAGTGAGGGAACCAAAATGTCTCCTGAGCTGAGAAGATCCGTAAAATTGATCCTCATAGAGCACCAAGACGTGTTCGTCTAAAGCCACGAAGAAATGACAGGAATTGACACAGCAATCATCAAACATCGCTTGAGTGTGGATCCCAAGGCAAAGAAGGTCAAGCAAAAGCATCGCAACTTTAGTGCAAAGAAGTAAGGGAAGCCCAGGGAGAATGGCTTTTTAACGTGGTCCTAGTGAAGAAGGCGAGTGGGAAGTGGAAGATGTGTATTGATTTCACAACAAGGCTTGCTGCTCGAAGGACAGGTTCGCACTACTGCACATAGACCTAATAGTGGATTCAATGGCCCAGGCGACAAGGAGAAGACGACCTTCATCAGTGACTGGGGACTCCACTGCTACAAAGCTTTGTCGTTTGGTCTAAAGCGAGCTGAAGGTATTTGGCCCACCCACCAAGCTAGGGGAAAGCTTTACTATATATACCTGGCCATGACCCCGAGCGGCCCCTCTCCCGAATCATACGGTAGCTCGGACTGTTGACACACTAGCTATCAAAATCAACATATCTGTCATCCGACCTTCACTGTCGGAGTGGGCCAACGATATCGTGAAGTACCTCGATGGAGTTAGGATGGCACCAGATTCTCGAGAATTGCTCAAGGGAGGGTCCAGTGAAAGCCGACCCCTCATTCCCACGATAGACCCAAGGGAAGGACAGTGAAGACGGCCTCAACCTCCCCAATGATGCCACGAGGGAGGGAGATAAATATTGGCGCAACCTCCTCTGGACTCCCTTGAGGGTGCGGCAAAACGGGCACTAGCTTCTAGTGGTAGCTCAAGGGAAGTGGGGGAAGACTGTCGTAACTTCTTGAGGATGCCTCGATGGAGGGGGGCCAAGATTGTTGCTACCTTCTGAGGATGCGTTGAGGGAGGGTGCAAATACAATGGCCCAAGCTTTCCAAGGATCCCTCGAGGGTGAAAATAGCCACATTTCTAGAGGATGCCTCGAGGGGCGTGGTGAACACGACGTCAACCTCTTGAGGATATCAGATGCCTCATGGGAATCTACAGTCTGCCCCAACCTCCCAAAGATACCTCAAAGGAGGGGTGAACATGGCACTTAGGGGACTGTCATAACCCCGAGGGAGGATGCCCCGGCTTCCTTCAGATGTGTTAAGGGAAGGGGAGAAAAACTGCCACATCCTACCTAAGATGCCTCAAGGGAAATGGTGAAGACAGTCGCACCCTCAAGAGGACGTAGGATGGCACGACAAAATCATTGGTTTTTGGGGATACCTCATGGGAAGGGTGAAGGCCCACAACCTCCCAATATGCCTCAAGGAGGGGGTGAACATGACACTTAGGGGGATTGTCATAACCTTTAGTGAAAAGGATAAGGACGACATTCTCCACCCTCATGACGACGCTTTAGTAGTGACCGAATAGATTGTCAACTACACGACGAGAAAGGTCCTGATCGACAATGGCAGTTCTGTTGATATCCTATTATGGGAGGCCTTCGTCCGGATGGGGATCATGCCCGATCGGTTGTGCCCAGCTCTGACACCCCTCAAAAGCTTCACTGGAGATGTAGTCCAGTCGATTGGTTCTTGAACCTTGTCCATCCTAGTAGAGAAGGCCCTAAGAACGACAACTACCATAGTGGAGTTTCTCTTGGTAAAGGTCCCCTCCTCCTGCAGCGCAATCTGTAGGGGACCAACCCTGAACAACTTAAGGGCAGTAACCTCCACCTTCCACCTGAAGATGAAATTCTTAACTCCTGTAGGAGAGTGTGCTAGATTAGTGGTGACCAGGTCCTGGCACGAGAATGCTATGCTTGAGAACTGAAACAGGAGGCCAAGGAGGTCCGAGCTCTCGAAGGAGTGTGAGAGGGTACCGACCCGCCCCCACCTCCACCTTGACGAAGCTGGATGAAGAAGTGAGGGAACCAAAATGGCTCTTGAGCTGGGAAGATCCGTAAAGCTGCTCCTCATAGAGCACCAAGACGTGTTCATCTAGAGCCACGAAGAAATGCCCGGAATCATCAAAGAAGGTCTAGCAAAAGCGTATTAGGTTTACTGGGGAGAAGTACGCAGCCATCGTTGAGGAGGTCAACTGCCTCCTAGCTACGGGTTTCATCAGGGAAGCCCAGGGAGAATGGCTTTTTAACGTGGTCCTAGTGAAGAAGTCGAGTGGGAAGTGGAAGATGTGTATTGACTTCACAGACCTGAATAAGGCCTGCTCGAAAGACAGCTACCCACTACCGCACATAGATCTAATAGTGGATTCGATGGCCGGACACCCCCCTGCTCAGTTTCCTGGATACGTACTCAGAGTACAATTAGATCAGGATGAGCCCAGGCGATGAAGACAAGACGACCTTCATTAGTGGTTGGGGACTCCACTACTACAAAACTATGTCGTTTGGTCTAAAGTGAGCTGAAGGAGTATTTGGCCGACCCACCACTTTTCAGTCTGACCAAACTTGGGGAAAGCGTGACTGTATACCTGGCCATGACCCCGAGCGTCATGTCTGCTGTACTAGTCCACATCGAGGGAGGACACTAGCGACCCATCTACTGCACGAGCCCATCTACTACATGAGGCGTACTTTTCGAGTAGCCAAGGTTAGATACCCCCGAACAAAGATGCTACAACTTTTACATTAGTAATCACTGCAAGGCGGCTAAGGCCATACTTCCAAGCCCACTCGTTGAAGGTACCCACTAGAAGAAAGGCGAGAAGAGTTAGCAGGTTGGACGACGAATAACAAAAGGAAAGTCGAACAATACTTTAACAAATGAGTCTGACCTCGGGCCTTCAAGATTTGAGACTTGGTCCTTGGGCAAACGAGGGTCACCACCTAGGAAGAAGGAAAGCCAGGTCCCTAATAGGAAGGGTCCTATGTGGTGATTTCTTTAGACATTCTTGGGTCATCTTTCTTGCTCATAAAGATGAGACACATAATGCCTTTACCAAGCTATGCAAGAGAATTCAAAATGAAAAGGGCTATACTATTTCAAGTATCTGAAGTGATAGGGGAAAAAATTGTTAATAAAGATAATGAAGCTTTTTGTGATGAAAATGGTTTTATGCATAATTTCTCAACTCCTCGAACTCCTCAATGAAATGGGGGTAGAAGAGAGAAAGAACAGATCTCTTCAAGAGATGGCAAGAACAATGCACAATGAGAACAACTTGCCTAGTTATTTTTGGGCCGAAGAGGTAAGTACTGCTTGTTATGTCATAAATAGAATTATGTTAAGGTCTAAGTTAGATAAAACCCCCAATGAGCTTTGGAATAAGAAAAAAATTCAACATTGGTTACTTTCATGTATTTCGATGCAAATACTTCATTTTGAATGACAGGGATAATTTAGGCGAATTTGATGCAAAATCTGATGAATCTAATAGTAAAGCTTATAGAGTTTTCAATAAAAAGACTTTGGTTGTACAAGAATCTATGCATGCAGTATTTGATGAATCTAATCATCTACACTCCAAGAAATTTGTTGACGAAGAAACTGAATGTATAAATAAAATAGATATAGTCTCAATCTCAACAAAGAGAACACAATAGAGTAAGTAAAAATCATCAAAACTTGATGCAAGATGCAACCGAACTGTGGAAACTTGTGAAGGATCATCTAGAGGAACAAATTCTAGTAGAACCTTCCCGAGGTGTAAGTACTCGATCATCTCTTAGAAATATTTGCAATGATACTGCTTTTCTATCTCAAATTGAACCCAAAAATATTGATGAAGAAGTACTTCTTGATGAATCTTGGATTTTAGCTATGCAAGAAGAGCCAAATCAATTTGAAAGAAATAGACCCAAAAATCATATTGTATACTGGAAGAAAATGGGTTTTTAGAACCAATAAAGATGAGTCTGGAGTCATCATTAGCAACAAGGCTTGACTTTATAGCCCAAGGTTTCAATCAAGAAGAAGGAATCGATTATGAGAAATATGCACCGATTGCAAGATTAGAAGCTATTCGAATGCTACTTGCTTATGTTTGTTATAAAAATTTCAAACTTTTCCACATGGATGTTAAAAGTGCCTTTTTAAATGGTTTTATAAATTAAGAGGTATATGTTGAGCGGCCTCAAGGTTTTGAAAATCATATTTCTTCAAATCATGTTTTCAAGTTCACAAAAGTACAATATTGACTCAAACAAGCCCCTAGAGCTCGGTATGAGAGACTTAGTGGCTTCTTGATTGAAAAATATTTTTTAAGAAGAAAAATCGATTTAACTCTTTTCATCAAACATGAAAAAGATAATATTCTTTTTATTAAGATTTATGTACATGATATAATATTTGGTGCTACTAATGAAAATATATGCCAATATTTTTCTAAGAGTATGCAGGAAGAATTTGAAATGAGCAAGAGTGAGAATTTAACTTCTTTCTCGGATTGTAAATCAAGCAAGCAAAAAGTAGAACATTTATCAATCAATCAAAATATATCAAAAAATTACTCAATTGGACAAAGAGGGGCCTCTGCTTCTGGGCCTCCAGCTCAATTGCCTTGGCTCGGGCCTGCTCAAAGCCTGGGTCTGTGGTCTGGCTCGCCCCCAGTCCGGTGCAGGAAGAAGAGGCTACACCCCAGCTGCCAAGAAGGTTGTGGCACTTCCTCGATGGACTCCAAGGAGGGACCTACGCTGGAGAGCCCTCATCCACTATGGGCCTAACCTCCCCCTCAATCGCGCTTGGTCTGTTTGTTGGAAGGCATGGCTAGGATGCCTCTTTCGGAGAAGGTAGGAGTCCACCTCTAGCTTCGAGGAAGATCGTAGGAGAGGAGACGAGATCGACATCCGATCATCGCTTAGCTCCACAATAGAGGGGAGCTTGGACTGCCTCCCCTTATGATTTGGTATCGGGGCTGCAGAGGAGGATGGACCCTCGACACCAACACTTGGGAACCCTAACACTAAAGGGGCAACATCTTCCCGATCGACGACCTCCAAGACAGAAAGTGAGATTGGGGACCCCGTCGCGGCCATGGGCGGAATGGTCAGAAAGGCCTCTCGAGCAAGTGTCTCCTCGAGGAGATAGAAGATTCCATGACCACGATCCAACGAAGGGGTTGGTTGAGTGAAGGCGGTGAAGTGGGCGGCCTAGAAGACTTTGTCATCTTTCTCCTTTTTGATGATAAACACCGGCGAGACAGACGCTGACAAAATGGACGATGAGGCAAACGTCGAACACTGCGCCCAGCTCCTAATGGACCCCCGTAGGTAGAATCGAGACCTCGGGGCACTCGGTATGCATTTGTTGTGATCCCCTGCCTCGCTCCCAGTAGACCCTCAAATAGGCGGAACTAGGACCTCAAGGCTCACGGGATGCATGCACTGGGATCCCCCGACCTCGCTCCTTGAACCCTTGTGGGGAAAGGGGGACTTGGTTCCTCTAGCTAAACTTCGGAACGAGCCCTCTCTGCTCTGGGACCCCCCTGACGTCACCTCGAGGAGCCCTGCTCACCTCCTCATGAACCACCTTTGCCTGTTTCCTTTTGTTGTGGGTTGCAGGAGAAGTTGAGTGATGCTTCTAACCCCAAGGAGATGAGGGGTCCCCCTTGAAGTCCCACTTGAGAACGTACGAGCGGTCGGGAATGGTAAAAAGGCTCGTGATATTGACCTCGGACAGCACCACATTGGTCTCCACATCATAAGGGTGGCCGATACGCAAGATAACATCATCGCTAACCTGGCCTCTTCCCTCCTGGACAAGTCGAAGGACAGGCTCTTGTCTATAGGGACGTACGCCCAAACGGCCTGTGGAGAGCATAGGCCAATGAATAGCCCGAGATGTGGGGAGAGGCACCCCCCCGCCCCCTCTGAATTCATCAATTGGGAAGTTGAAGAGACAAGGGAATGATGGGGGAATGACTGGGAGCAACACACCCAAGGAAGGCATGACAAGAATGTTTTGAATTCCCACCACATGTGTGCTAGGAATTTGAGGGGTCGGGCCAGGAGAGTAGGCCAGGCCAATGAGGCCTGAAGAGTCCCAGGGCCAGAGGACAAGGGCTGGGCTAGGTTGGCCCAGGAGGGGAAGCGACCAGGCATAGCACACTGAGAAGAGGACGAAAGGCAAGACTGTCTGATACCATTACTGGCTGACATTCAGAGACATCCTCTATCCATGAGCCCTAGCATCTAGACAGGTCGAAGGGATGGATGTACCTAACTAGAACCGCGCCGCATTTAATGGGATGGAGACGGGCACGCCACAACAGGGAGCCACTCCACATTTAATGCATCGAGAGGCTCGTCACACAACAACGTGCCTCTTGGGGTGTCAGTGATAACCGCAGTCAGGTCTGGCAGAATTGTTGTGCAGCAAGGAGTTGGCAGGGACACCCGACCCCAGTACGGAGTGGCACACCCACTATCTCCACCTCGGGGATCACCCAAGCCAGGTATAAATACCCCCCCCCCCCCAACCAAGGGAGGGGTTCAGACTCTTTCATACTTCAGCTCACATTCTCTCTAATTGAATACTTCTTTCTTTCACTTCATCCCAACAACTAACTAAGGCATAGGAGGTACGACGGTACCTCAAGTGCTCCATTCTCTATCTCAATAGGATCCAGACCGTGCTCAGCAGCGTGGAGTTTCCTAGGACATGAATCATGACATAAATGTGGAGGAAAAGAACACGACTGGGCCTCATTGTTTCTCTGTTTTTGGGTAGTAAAACAGGGGCTTACTATATGGGGTTGTCCGTGGCTTACGGTGGACTAGGGTGGTTTGGTTGGTTCAACAGTTGCTCAAAACTGTGTGGTAGTGGTGGTGTCTTGGGTTGAGCTACGGTGAGCGTTGGTTGTGTGTGTGGAGGTGGCTAAAATCTAGTCTCTCTCGATGGAAGACTTGCCGCTTGGGTCGTAAGTTGGTTTTGGGGGAGGAGGTGGCAGCCACTGAGTGGAGGTTGTGAGGTGTGAGGGAGGAAGGGATAGTGGGTGGTTTTCGGTGAAGGGGTGTTATGCGTGAGTGAGGTCTCTTCCGGTGGCTTAGGGTAACCAGGGAATTAAAGTGGACTTGAAGAAGAACCTATTTCATGTATTGTGCATGGAGTTCAGTATATGTATATATATATATAGGGAATTGGTTTACGAAATTTAATGTGAAGCGATTTGTAAAGTTATAACTCTGTTGGGGCGTGAATTTGTAAAGTTGTATTATGTAGAGGAATGTGGAATAGTAATTGTGTTTGGAGTTGAACACTTTCATGTGCTTGGAGTTTATAATAAACCGAGCCTTAATTCTCGAAGTTAGGCAAGTTTTGGGATGAGATGAGAATTTTGTGTTTAAAATATTATGTTTTTAGTATTGTTATTATTTTGAGATTTGAAAAAATTGAATTGTTTATTATATTTTTTATAGAGATTTGAAAAAATGTGTAAGGGTGAGATGAGATGAAATGAGAATTTTGTGTCTCACCCCACTCTCCAAACCTGACATAAATGTAACTCATCCAATAAAATAAACGTAGCTCATAAACTTTTTATGGGCTTTTAGAAAAGTTCTTGAGCTATTACCAATTAGTTAGGACCCACTTGATCTATTAAATGGGATTTAAGTCATTTATTGAGATTCATACTTTGAAAAATTCTGGGCCGTGACCTATCTAAAATAATCGAATAAGCCTCAATTGGGCTTCTACAATTATTGGCCCACTAACCTAATTTTGGCCCAATGTAATTATCCATAATTTATCCACAATAATATTGGATCGGGTCGTTACACAAATAATGGACTTTAATTATCTAAACTAGTTAATGTTTGTTAATCCTAATTTTATGATCAAGTTATTAACCTTGTGGTGCTAATTCCAAAATCTCACTTCGTAGCTTTTTTTTTTTTTAAAGGACTCGCTTTATAGCTTGTCACCTATACAAAGCACTGTACGTTATTAAACTTTTTACAAAAACGTGCCATAATATTCTAGTTAATTAAATACATTCTATAGAAAATAACTTAATAATTGTTCAGTTTTATACAAAACTATGAAATACTAATATTATTTAAATACCCATAACAAGTTAGATTATTTATCCAAATCTTTCAAAATAATGAAAAATTCAATTCAATAATTAGACTTGGTCATATTTAAAAATCAAGCCCTTGTGATTTATTGTAATTTAATGCTAAAATTAATACATAGTAATATAATTTTAACTCTATAAGGGGATTCTCCCCCATCGGCCCGTATAGCAAGCCCACGATGGACCACAGGGGAAGCAAGTTAGAGAACCGGCCAAGCCTAGTCAAGCCCAACGACCCTCCAATAAAAGGAATCAGTGGGCCATTGCAGAGTACTCGGCCCACGAGCAAAACCACCCACGAAGCAACCCACGCGTAGGGAACTCGGACAGCAAGGGCAGATGAGACTCACCACGCTGACACCACGTTGATGACACCCTACCCTCGGGAACCTATGTAGGCAGGTGGGCGAAAAATATGGAGAACACTTGATCTCCTGATAGCAGGCATGGAATGGCTTAACAGGGAGAGTCCACAGGGAAACGTGAGTCGGACAGCCACACTGCATTGATGGTGCCACTCCCCGAATTGTACGTCGCATTAATGACACCGCTCCAGAAGCGACGCCGCATTAAAAAAACTTTGACTATGTGAACAATTGAAGTGACATGGATTCCCCGAAGCCAAGTGTGAGTCGTCCCCACCCAGAAATCTAGTATAAAAGCTGACCCCTAAATACAAAGAACTCTATCTGATTCCACTAAGCTCACACATGAACTACTAAGAAGATATACTAACTTTAGCATCGGAGACTCCCTAGCCTCCACCAAGACCCCCCTAATTCTTAGTGTTTTCTCAATGGTGCTGAAGCAATTCTCAAGACCCAAGTTGCTGGAACCCAGCCCAAAGGCCTAAGAAATACTAGGTTAACAGTGATGCCATCTGTAGCACCTCTATAGACTTCACGTGTCCTTCATATACATGTGACAACTCGTTCTCAGAAAACTCGGGGACAAAAAGAAGTGATGTCAACAAACATGGAAGTGAGGCTCACCGCAATGGAACAACTTGAAGGAAAGCTAACTACCGAGATAAAGACCCATTGAAACGAGAATGAGAGGCTCAGAGTAGCCACCAACGAGCCAGAAAATGAAGCAGAACCAAGTACAGTGAGCACGTAGGATCATGAAACGTAGGAGGAGTAGGTGACACAGAGGAAGAAAGAGAAAACTTGTAGGACGAGCTGTGACACTAAAGGGAAATACAAAAAAATGGCAAGAAAGATGGGCACATCGTCATTTGTAGCCAATTGCTCACCAATACGGGTCTACCCTACACCGAGGAGCTGATGGCTATGCCCCTACCAACAAAGTTCCAGGTTCCCCTCATGGACATGTACGATAGGGCTAGAGACCCCCTTGGCCTTGAACACCTAGAAACCTTCAGGGCCCACATGACTCTGCATAGCTTCCCAGGAGAAATGGCCTGCAGAGCTTTCCCATAGACTTTGAGGGGGCCGATGAGAGTATTGTTTGGGTCTTCGACATCAAATAAACCCATGTGGCTTGAAAATAATCATCAACTATGGTTAAAAAAATTGTGAGCACCAGAACTACAAGCAGTAGAATAACCACCCCATATATCACAATAAATTCGATGGAAAATAAAAGAGCTTTCATTAGTATTTAATGAAAAAAGAAGATGTGTGTCTCACTCGTGCACAAACATCACATGGAAAATTAAAAGGAAAAATTGACAAAGTTTTGAGAATACAAGATGAGAACGGGTGACCAAGACGTTGATCCCAAAGAGAATGATTGTGAAGACGTTGAGAGTGTAAGGCCATGTAAAGTAGTGGTTTGTAGTGGTGGAGACCATCACGTACTTCACTCAGTCCAATCAGCTTCCTCATGGACAAGTCCTGAAAAACACAAAATGGGAAAAAAATAAAATAAAACAACACAATAGAGGGCTGTGGTGATTTTACTAATGGACAATAAATTAAATTTTAAAAAATGAACATATAGAATATTAGTTAAGGAAAGATTTGGGGACAAGTGAATGGTGCCAAGTTGTGTGATAGAAATGGTATCACCAGTGGGTAGTTGAATGGGGCACTGAGTATCGTGGGGGCAGACATCCACAAGACAAGAAGATTGGGAGGGCATATGATCCTCTACACTTGTATCATTGACCCAATCCAATTCATGTGGGGAAGAAACAAGGTTGCACGAGGATAACATACCGACAAAGTTGAGGAAGGTGGAGGATGTAAACGAGAGCAGATCCATAAGTTTTCGATATTGCTGTACTGTGAGGCTAGGGATAGCACTATCCATTGAAGAACTTTGAAGAGTACTGACACTGTTCACCATAAGAGCACTCTCATTAGATTAGCTAAAGTTAAAGGACATTTTTTATGAATGTAAGAGAAATTTGACTTTTAGCTATTCCATTCACATAAATATCCACATTGGAATAGCTATTTTTTTCATTATATAATAATAATAAAATAGTATAATATAAATTTGATTTTAATTATTCACATCAAATCTCCACATTAGATTATATATTTATTTATTATATAGTAATGAATAATTAATAATTTCAAAAATATTTAATTTTTTTAATTATTAATTTTTTTAATTTTATCATATTTTACTATTCTACCTATTATATATTAATTAATAATCATATTCTTATTAAATTAATATATCACTAACTCAAATTTATATATTAATTTCAAAAGTATTTTAATTTTTTTAATTATGAAATTATTTTATTTTATTATATTTTACTATTCATAATATTATATATTAATTAGTAATCATATTCTAATTAAATTATGGATTAAAAATAGAAACTAGAAAGATATTGATGGAGACCTTGGGAGAGAAAAACAAATAATATAAAATAGATTTGATGAATAAACAATGTCTTTCAAATTTGGAAATAACTTTAGAAGTTACTGTAGCTATATTCCAAATATTTGGAATATAGTTATTCCAATGTGATACATTTTATGGTTCAATAGCTAAATTCTCATTGGATTTAACATTTAACTAATCCAATGAGAGTGCTCTAAGAGAGAACTTGGGTTGCTCATCTAAAGAGGAGGATGAGTGTTGGCGTGGTCCTTGTCGATTGGTGGGATAACCAAGGAGCTTGTAGCAGGTGGATTTCCAATGTCTAAGAGCACCATAGTGATCGCACTTGGGAAGACCATGAACATTGCTTTTGGAGTCAGAATGACAGTGTTGGTATGGACAGCGAGTTACAAACATCGTAGCAGTATCTGAAGGAGATGTAGGAAAATGGAGAAGGCATTTTTTATCTTCTTAGTGAAGGATGGAGTAAACCTTGCTCATGGAAGGAAGCAGGTCCATGGCTAAAATTTGATTTCGAATGAAGGCGTTTGGAATCATGAAGGTCCATTAAAATTGGAAGACTTGCTCTGTGTCGTGTATTTGATGAATTACTGAGAAAGCATAGCAAGATCATGGAGGAATGGATTGTAACATGTTTAGTTCTTCCCAATTTGATTTGGTTTTCATGTAGTAATTAGAGATGGACATGGAATCTTGACGTAACGTGGTGATGTCTCGCTTCAATTTGAAAATTTTGGGATTGTTACTTTGAGAGAAACGAGCTTCAAGATTAGTCCAGACAACATGAGCATTTTCATGGTAGATAAGACTGGAGACCAGTGACTTATTAGTGGGGTTGAGAAGCCATGAAAGTACCATGTCGTTGCAACAATCCTAGAGACGAGCATCAGCGAGAGGGTCAGTTGGTTTGGTGAGTGATCCATCAATGAAATCGAGTTTCTTTTTGGCCTTGAGAGCCATCTTCATGGCATGCTTCCATGTTAGGTAACTATCATAGGTAAGAAGAGTAGAAACAAGAAGGGAACCAGGGTGATCTCCTGATTAAAGGGAGTATGGCGATGAAATTTTCGTGATGGATTGGGATGTGCAGTTGAGAAGAGACGAAGAAGCCATGTTAAAAAAAGAGACGGTGAGAATATTGGTAGGAACGTCAAATCGATGTGGGTTCTAATGCCATGTGAAGACATAAGCAAAACAAAGGCAATGCCATTGAAGAAAAACTTTCTGTATATTTTCATAAAGATGTATAGTGGCCTATATAATACAGATGGAGGATTCAAATCCCTTATGCTATGGAACAAGAAGGAAGGAAATAGTTGATTAAAGTTGTCAATATAAAAAGAAGATATTACAATAGAATATAATAAAGATGGGATCTACAAGATTCGTAATACTTCATATCTACGACTCATTTCATCATCACCATGCTTCTTTCATTCAACTCCATTCCTAGGATTAAACTTGATGACACCAACTATCTTTGCTGGATCTCACAATTTCTTCCTATTCTTTGTAGCTATGATATGTTAGGGATAGTTGATGGTACAAAACTCAGGTCCTCTAAATTTCTTTCAGAAACAATGGTGATACTGGAATGTCAATCCAGCTTATGTCCTTTCATAGAAAAAGGACCGACATCTATTAAGCTGAATCATTTGTTCTCTCTCATCAACAATAGTCTATCTATGTAAGTCATTAGTACTTAACATCGGATACACTTGGTAGTCAATATACTACTGCATCTAGATCAAGGATCTCCCATTTCGAGTGACAGTTGGACAGTCTTAATCAAGGCACTAAATCTTGTTGAGAAAGCTTGTTGTTGTAGGCAAACTTGTCCTAGATGAAGATTTAATCTCATTTGCTCTTGGAGGACTCAGCCCCACATATAACTCTTTCACAACTGCATTCACATTTTCAATTCGTGACAATGACATGTTCTTTTAAGAATTCCCAACTAAGCTACTAAATTATGAAATCCTCCTAGAGACCCAACATCAACATGTTGCTATTGCTGCTGGTAATGGATCCTTTGCCGTTTAAACTACCAAACCTTCTTCAAATAACTCTACTCACCAACCCTTTCATCACCCTAAATTGTCCTAAAATAAAAAAAGGCAATAAAAAACCACAATCAAATGCCTTTGGCTCCAACTCACCCAAACCTCAGAACCCCTCAGCTAGTAACAAGGCAATATATCACCTTGCCAAATATGTTAAAATTTATTTTGTGTATATTGTTTATTTTCATATATGTATATTTTTAGTCTTATACACATCAGTATGTTTGTTAAGGTTTGTTAGGATTCTTTTTGTCCTTTTGCCTCATAGTCAGTATAAAGCGAAGGCCGTGTGTATATATTGGTCATGACAAGCACCTTTCCATTGTACTATATTTTTGTATTGCCTCCTCAATTTCAATAGAGAATCTTCTTTACAGCTTTTTCTTCCAATCCTATATTCTATTTTTGCCATGTTATCAGAGAACTCTTGAGAAAAGAGTTTTTGTGTTCTTGCTTTCCTTCCTTTTCTTGGTCACCAAACAACATTCTCATGGCTCAACCTCCACCTACTGTGAACCTAGATCATCCTACAAACACTTATTACCTCCATTATTTGGAGAGCCCAGGCGCAATGCTTGTTTCCCCACCCCTCTCTATTTCAGGGGACAATTATCATTCTTGGCATCAATCCATGCTCATTGCTTTGGAAGCCAAAAACAAGCATGTTTTTGTTGATGGAACTCTTGCTTGTCCTTATTAGAATAACTCTCTTTTTGGAGCTTGGATTCGTTGCAACAAGATGATTTTCTCTTGGCTTTTAAATGTTGTTTGCAAAGAAATTGCCAAAAGTGTTTTATACATTACCAATGCCAAAGAAGTTTGGGATGACTTAAGAGATTGTTTCTCTCAAGCTAATGGCCCACAGATATTTCAACTTCAGAGAAAACTTTCTGGTCTCTCTCAAGGGGCTCTTTCTATTTCTGCCTATTTCACTATTCTCAAAGTGTTGTGGGATGATCTCAATAACTACAAACCCCTCCATGTATGTTCATGCGGTGCCCTTAAAGAAGTTGTTGCTGCTCAACACTCTAAATATGTCATTCAATTTCTAGTTGGTCTTAATGAATCCTTTTCAGCAGTTAGAGCTCATATCCTTCTTATGATGCCCCTCCCACCCATTTATCAAGTTTTTTCTCTAGTCCATCAAGAGGAAAGACAACGTGAGATTCTTCCCACCCCTCCTATGGAACCTATAGCTCTTTTATCTCGACAAGACTATACCAAAGCCAATAGATAGCCTCTCTCTCATGCCAAAGAAAGACCTCTGTGTAGGCATTGTTGTATTTTAGGCCACACTATTGATCGTTGCTACAAACTACATGGCTTCCCACCTGGTTTTAAATTCAAAAATAAATCATCTACAACAACTATCACTACTACATCAGATTCAACTCATGCTTCTTATGATTCTCTATCCCAATCTAATGTTTCTTCCCCTATGGAAGCATCCACTATGTCTTTCACCACTGAGCAGTACTAGCAGCTGATTTCTCTGATAAATTCAAACTCTGTGAAGCCCATAGGTTCTACTACTCAGTCTGCCAATCTAGCATTTTCTTACAATATTTCAAGTATAGCATGCTTCTCTTCCTCTCACCCTTTATCTTGTTCTTCTACAACCTGGATCAGAGATACAGGTGCCCCGGATCATATGATAAATGATCATTCCCTTTTTACTTCTTCTATACCTTGTTCTTCACTTGTTAAACTCCCAAATAACACATCCATAACTATTTCTCACATAGGCACAGTTCAGCTTTCCTCTGATTTGATCTTGTTTAATGCCCTTTGTGTTCCGACTTTCCATTTTAACTTGATTTCAGCTAGTAAAATCTGTATTGATTCTAACTATTCTCTTCTTTTCATGCCTAATTTTTGCTTGATTCAGGACCTTACCAGCAAGAGAATGATTGGAGTGGGTGAAGAGCGAGATGGCCTATATTTCTACAAACATACAACCATGAATAACTTTATTTCTAGTACTACTGTTACACCATGTCTTTTTTATTTATGGCATTTCAGACTTGGTCACATTTATACTTCTAGAATCAGTTTGTAAAATTAGACTCCAATATTACTTACTCAAACTTCTTTCATTGTAATACTTGCCCGCTAGCAAAACAGAAACGTCTCCCTTTTATGTTAGTGATTCTATTGCTTCTCATCCCTTTGATCTCATTCATTGTGATATTTGGGGGCCATTTTTTGTACCCAGTTATTCTGGATTCAAATACTTTCTCGCTATTGCGGATGATTGCACTAGATGTACTTGGACTTACTTGATGAAACATAAATCTAATTCTAGGTCCATTCTCAAATCTTTCTTTGAGCTTGTTTGCACTCAGTTTCAATATGGCATTAAAAGTATTCGAACTTATAACGGCCTAGAATTCCTTATGACAGAATTTTATAATTCTAAAGGTTGCATACATCAAAGATTGTGCCTTGAAACACCACAACAAAATGCTAGAGTTGAAAGAAAACAACAAACACAGTTAAACATTGCAAGATCCCTCATATTCCAATCACGTGTTCCCTTATCTTTTTGGGGTGTTTGCATGATGACAGCTACTTACCTCATAAATAGGATTCCCTAGACAGTTATAGGTAACATTTCACCCTGTGCTGCCCCTTATAAAACCAGTCCATCCCTTGATCATTTTGGAGCTTTTAGGTGTTTATGCCATGTTACAACACCCTTCAGTCATAGACACAAGTTTTCCCCTCGTGCTAGACAGTGTGTTTTTATTGGTTATCCATATGATTCAAAGGGGTACAAACTTTTTGATCTTGCCACTAAAACAATTTTTATATCAAGGGATGTAGTATTCCATGAAACAATTTTTCCCTTTATTACTTCTGTTTTGCCACCTCCACCTTCCAATGATACCTCTCCTCTTGTACTACCCTTATCATCACCTGATTCTTCCCATGATTTCTCCTTTCATTCACCTCATGATTATGTTTTCACCATGCCTTCTCTAGACTCAGATAACTCTCATTCACCTCAAAATATAGAACCTCCTTCTTCACCTCTTAATCCTCCCATTTTACCTACTCGTGCCTCTACTAGAATTAGAAGAGTTCCAGGCTACTTGTCTGATTTTCATCACATGCTTCTTCCCTCTCAAACTCCACTTCAGTCTTCCTCTCCTGATGGTCCTCTACAAGCAGGTACTCCCCATTCACTAGCTTCTACACTTTCTTATTATCAACTCTAACCATCTCATAAAGCTTTCACTCTCAACTTATGCACTATTTCTAAACCAAAATCCTTTAATGAGGCTGTTTGTTATCCTCACTGGAGAAAAGCCATGGAAACTGAAGTAGCTGCACTAGAAGCAAATCATACATGGGAATTAACTACTTCACCTACTGGTAAATCTGCCATTACATGTAGATGGGTTTACAAAGTTAAACTCATGTCAGATGGGTCAATTGAGAGGTACAAGGCCAAATTAGTGGCCAAGGCTTATACACAATTAGAAGGCTTTGATTATAATGAAACCTTTTCTCCAGTAGCTAAAATGGAAACTATTAAGACAGTTTTGGCCCTTGCTTCCATTTTAATTGGCATCTAACTCAATTAGATGTCAACAATGCATTCTTGCATGGTGAACTTCATGAAGAAGTTTATATGAGCTTACCACCAGGATTTGCTAAACATGGGGAGAATCAACAAGTGTGTAACCTTCTTAAGTCTCTTTATGGCTCGAAACAAGCCTCGAGACAATGGTTTAGCAAATTTTCAGGAACTTTGATCACACATGGCTTCATACAATCAACTGCAGACTACTCACTTCTCACTAAGGTCATGGGTTCATCCTTTATAGCTCTACTTGTTTATGTAGATGACATTTTGATAGCTTCCAATGACATGAATGTTGTTCAAGAACTCACTATTTTTCTAAACAGCAAATTCAAATTAAAGGACTTAGGACCTTTAAAATATTTTCTAGGTATTGAGATAGCTAGGTTAGCTAGTGGAATCATACTCAGTCAAAGAAGATATGAACTAGAGATTCTTGAATACAGTGGAATGCTGGGAAGTAAAGTGCAGAATTTTCCAATAGAGCAGAATTTGAAACTCAACAAAACAGAGAGAAATTTGCTTCACGATCGAACACCATACAGGATGTAATTGGTTGATTAATATATTTAACCATTACAAGGCTTGGCAATTCATATGCAGTGTAAGTTCTTTCTCAATTCATGGACAAACCCACTCATACACACTTTGCAACAACAAATAGAGTACTTCAATACATCAAAGGTACTCCTGCCTTTTTCTGTCCTCAAAATCAAAGTTACACTTAAAGGCCTTTGCAGTTACTCAAAGACTTACATTTCTCTCACTCACATCCAGCCTTGTTATTTTGTGACAACCAAGCAGCATTGCATATAGCAGCATCCCCGTCTTCCATGAGAGGACAAAGCACATTGATATGGACTGCCATATAGTGAGAGAGAACCTTCAAGCTGGTTTGATCAAGACATTGCATGTTAAAAGCAATATGCAGTTGGCAAATGTCTTCACCAAGGCTCCGGGACAACAACAATTCAAGGCCTTAGTTTCCAAGATGAGACTATTGAATTTACATGGTCCATCTTGAGAGGGAGTGTTAAAAGTTATTTGGTGTGTACTGTTTATTTTCATATATGTATGTTTTTAGTCTTATACATGTCAATAAGTTTGTTAAAGTTTGTTAGGATTCTTTTTGTCATTTTGCCTCACTGTCAGTATAGAGCAGAGGCCTCGTGTATATAGTGGTCATGACAAGCACCTTTCCATTGCACTGTATTTTTGTATTGCCTCCTCAATTTCAATAGAGAAGCTTCTTTACAGCTTTTTTTTCCATTCCTCTATTCTATTTTTGTCAAAATATGTGGTAAAAACAATCATTGAGCTCTTGATTGCTTTCATCACATGGACTACTCCTGCCAAGGATGTCACTCGCACAGCTTTGATCAAATCTTAGTTCAATAATGTAGATTGGTTTGCTGATAGCGGTGCAAATGTGATTACACCAGATGCAAACAACATCATCAACCTGTAGCCTAGGGATTGAGATAGTAGGGATAAGTAATAGCCAAGGTTTGCACGTCTCACTCAAAAACTTGAATTTAAAATGTTGGAGCTTTAAATCGGATAGCCGTTGCTTTTCGCTTCACACAACGGTCAGATTTTCATGAAGAATTAGGACGTTGGAGTTTTATATTTTTCTTTATAAATATGATAATATTCCTTGTTGACGAACACAAAACAAGAACAAGAGCAGCATTTGACAAAGAGAGCTGCCATTCCTCTGCAGCAGGAGCACTTTCCATTCTCTTTTTCTTCAGGTGTAAATCCATTTCCGTTTATTCACTGATGTATTTAACTCTGTGAAATAGACATTGATTTCATTACTGTTTTGTTCTATTGTGCGTAATCAGCAACTTGGTGTTCCTTTTAATATACAATCTATTTGCCGAAATTGCAATAGGATTTGGTTTTCTCGGGAATAGATTGAATCTGGAAATGGGTTTAAATAGGTGAAAACAACCCTTTAATAAGAAAGAAAAAGAAAAAAATCCCTTGCCTGCATAAATGCTGGGACCAAAACAATTTCTAGACCCTTGCGAGTTCGTCTTCGTTGGCTTCTTGCTTTTATTTAAAACTCTGAGAAATTCAAGCGCCTCTTCCTCTGAGAAACCCATTGGAGTGAGTCTTTCTTGGCTTCTTGGTTTGAGTTTACAGATAATTGACGTTGTTTGAAATCAAGATAATCTATGAACTCTATTTGTGACAAAATTTTCTGCTTTGCATCCAACTTTCAATTTCTGCTGGGAAAAATTTTCGAATTTTCGAATTTTTCTTCAATGCTGGGAAAAATTGTTAATGATTCTTTTGTATTCTTCTTGGTGATGAAAATTTCAGTTTCTTCTTGAGTTTTTCATCGTTTGTAACAAACAAAATCAACCCAAGTCGTGGGTTGAAAATTTTAAAAACAGATATTGTTTTTAATTTGTTACAAACGACGACTTGGACTGATAGTGGGTATTGTTGTTACGCAGCATAAAATGCTGATGAGTCTAAAAATATATAAGGGGCAATATCTGTGTGTCCTTGATCGATGGGTTAGAAGGAAATGCAGACTAGAATCAGGAAATGCAGACTATATTGAGAAGGTCATTTGCTCATAAGACTTTGAAGAAAAGGAAGAACATATAATTAGTTTTTTAAATTTCTGGGTTGACACTAAAACATTATGGCAGCAAATTTCTTCTATATTCACTAGTCGGCAATTACAATCTGGTTTTCATTTCTGATTTTGCCTTTTTGTTTAGGGATTTGATTTTGTGTAGACGTGGGAAGAGTATGCAAACGACTTGATCAAGTGCATTGAAGAAAATAATGGTCTAGGCAGACATACCGGAGGGCCTGGGGATCAGGAAAGAGGTATATCAGGAATTCAAGCAAAATATATGCAATTGGTATTGATGCAGCTTTTTTTCAGTGATTAAAATATTGAACTTTGAAGGCTACAACTGGTTTTATAAACTAGGTAGGTATGTTCTGGTTTTATCAGAGCAACTTTTCTTTCATCCTACTATGTTCTACTATGTTAGGCAAACAATTTTTGGTTTCCATCTCATAGGATGCAACACAAAAGCCCAAATCATATTTATGTTGTTTCCTTTCGAGTTTGTATTGTAAATAAACTTTGTTTAACAAAGTGAAAAAAACCTTACACGGTGAGAGTGCAGAAGTTTGATGCATTTTTCGGCCTCGACAATGTAGTCAGATGACCCACTCCTCTCATGTGGTGGTTCTTGCAGGTAGTTTATATGGGGTGTTTATTCATGGTTTATGGCAACAAATAATGATGACCCATATATATTGGTTCAACACTAAAACTTTCAGCTTTGGGGTTTAGGGTGTAAATCCACACTATGAGTAAAGTTTGATACAAGCCAGCCAAGGATGCCTCAAGTGGAGGGTGTAAAATCCACTATAAATAGAGCTCGAGGTTCCTGAGCATGCCTCGAGAAAGGGGTGGTGAGGACCGCCCCAGCTTCCAGAGCATGCCTCGAGAATAGGGAGGTGAAGACCGCCCCAGCTTCTCAAGCATGCTTGGAGGAAAATGGGACTGAGGGTGGCACTAGCCTCCCAGGAATTGCTCAAGTGGGAGGGTGTGGTGAAAGTCGACCCCAACCGAGCTCAAGGGAAGCTGGGGGTGGCGAAACTAGCCGCAAGTTCTACACCTCCAAGTTCCAAAGCATGCCTCGAGGAAGAGGTGGCAAAGACCCACCTACCTAGCTTCCCAAGGATGCCTCGAAGGAAAAGGGAACGAAGCTAAACCTAACTTCCCGGGCATGCCTCGAGAAAGGGGTGGTGAAGACCCCCCGAGCATGCTTCGTGGAAAATAGGAGCGAGGGTGGCACTACCCTCCCAAGAATTGCTCATGGGAGGGTGCAGCGAAAGCGGACCCAAGCTTCCCTCCCGACCTCGACGGAAGGTGTAGCCCAACTTCCTGAACTACCTCGATGGAAAGAGGGTTGGGGGGGAGGGGGGAGGAGTGACGTTGGCACCAGACTCTAGAGAATTGCTCAACGGAGGGTCTAGAGAAAGCCGGCTCCCGGCCCCCACTGCTCAACCCAAGGGAAGGACAGCGAAGACGGCCTTAGCCTCCCAATGATGCCACGAGGGAGGGAGACAAAGATTGGCGCAACCACCTGAGGATGTGTTGAGTGAGGTCTTGCAAAAACGACCCAAGCTTTTCAAAGATCCCTCGAGGGTGAAAATAGCCACATTTCTTGCAAATGCCTCGAGGAGGTGGTGAACATGACCTCAGCCTCCCGGGCCAGGGGAAGGTTGCCCTTCCCAAACATACCTCGAGAGAGAGGTGCTGAAGATCACCCTAGCTTCCCGATGCTTTTAGGAAAAAGGGAGCTAGGATGACACTAGATTCTTGAGAATTGCTCAAGGGAGAGGGTCCAGTGAAAGTTGGGCCCCCATTCCCACGATAGATCCAAAGGGAAGGACAGTGAAGACGGCCTCAACCTCCCCCAATGATGCCACGAGGGAGGGAGATAAAGATTGGCGCAACCTCCTCTGGACTTCCTCAAGGGAGGAGGGTGTGGTAAAATGGGCACTAGCTTCTCGTGGTAGCTTAAGGGAAGTGGGGGAAGACTGTCGTAACTTCTTGAGGATGCCTCGATGGAGGAGGCCTAAGACTGTAGCAGACTGTAGCTACCTTCTGAGGATGCATTGAGGGAGGGTGCAGTAAAAATAGCCCAAACTTTCCAAGGATCCCTCGAGGGTGAAAATAGCCACAATTCTTGAGGATGCCTCGAGGGGTGGGTGAACATGACAGCCTCTTGAGGATATCAGGTGCCTCATGGGAATCTACAGTCTGCTCCAGGCTCCCAAAGATACCTCAAATGAGGGGTGAACATGGCACTTAGGGGGATTGTCATAACCTCGAGGGAAGAGGACAAAAATGGCCACATCCTACCTAAGATGCCTCAAGGGAAATGGGGAAGACAGTCGTACCCTCTAGAGGATGTAGGATGGCATGACAAAATCAACCCTTGGTTTTTGGGGATGCCTCGAGGGAAGGGTAAAGGCCCACAACCTCCCAATATGCCCCAAGGAGGGGGTGAACATGACACTTAGGGGGACTGTCATAACCTTCAGTGAAAAGGATGAGGACGACATTCTCCACCCTCATGATGACGCTTTAGTAGTGACCGCACAGATTGCCAACTACATGATGAGAAAGGTCTTGATCAACAATGGCAGTTCTGTCGATATCCTATTGTGGGAGGCCTTCGTCCAGATGGGGATCACGCCCGATCGGTTGTGCCCGGCACTGACACCCCTCAAAAGCTTCACTGGAGACATAGTCCAGTCGATTGGTTCTATCACCTTGTCCATCCTAGCAGGGAAGGCCCTAAGAACGGCAACTACCATGGTGGATTTTCTCGTGGTAAAGGTCTCCTCCTCTTGTAACGCAATCTTGGGAGGACCAACCCTGAACAACTCGAGGGCAGTAACCTCCACCTTCCACCTGAAGATGAAATTCTTAACTCCTACGGGAGTGAGCAAGATCAGTGGCGAGCAGATCTTGGCACGAGAATGCTATGCTCGAGAACTGAAATAGGAGTCCAAGGAGGTTTGAGCTCTCAAAGAAGTGAGGGAACCAAAATGTCTCCTGAGCAGAGAAGATCAGTAAAGTTGCTCCTCATAAAGCACCAAGACGAACACGTCTAGAGCCACGAAGAAATGCCGGGAATTGACACAGCAATCATCAAACATCGCCTGAGTGTGGATCCCAAGGCAAAAAATGTCAAGCAAATGCGTCACAACTTTAGTGCAAAGAAGTACGCAACTATCGTCGAGGAGGTCAACCATCTCTTAACTACGTGGTTCATCAGGAAAGCCTAGGGAGAATGGCTTTTTAACGTGGTCCTAGTGAAAAAGGGCAGTGGGAAGTGGAAGATGTGTATTGGCTTCACAACAAGGCTTGCAGCTCAAAGGACAGCTTTGCACTACCGCACATAGACCTAATAGTGGATTCGATGGCTAGAGTAATTGGACCAGGTGACGAGGAGAAGACGGCCTTCATCAGTGTGACTGGGGACTGGCTGTTACAAAGCTTTGTCGTTTGGCCTAAGCGAGCTAAAGGAGTATTTGGCCCACCCACCAAGCTAGGGGAAAGCTTTACTGTATACCTGGCCATGACCCCGAGCGGCCCCTCTCCACGATCATACGTAGCCCGAACTGTTGACACACTAACTATCAAAATCAACATCTGTTATCCAGCCTTCACTGTCAGAGTGGGCCAACGATATCGTGAAGTACCTCGACGGAGTTAGGATGGCACCAGATTCTCAAGAGTTGCTCAAGGGAGGGTCCAGTGAAAGCCAACCCCTCATTCCCACGATAGACCCGAGGGAAAGACAGTGAAGACGGCCTTAACCTCTCCCAATGATGCCACGAGGGAGGGAGATAAAGATTGGTGCAACCTCCTCTGGACTTCCTCAATGGAGGAGGGTGCGGCAAAACGGGCACTAGCTAGCTCAAGGGAAGTGGGGGAAGACTGTTGTAACTTCTTGAGAATGCCTCGATGGAGGGGCGCCAAGACTGTCGCTACCTTCTGAGGATGCGTTGAGGGAGGGTGCAGTAACAATGGCCTAAGCTTTCCAAGGATCCCTCAAGGGTGGAAATAGCCACATTTCCTTAAGGATGCCTCGAGGGGCATGATGAACACACGACCATAGCCTCTTGAGGATATTAGGTGCCTCATGGGAATCTACAGTCTGCCCCAACCTCCCAAAGATACCTCAAAGGAGGGGTGAACATGGCACTCAGGAGACTGTCATAACCTCGAGGGAGGATGCCCGGCTTCCTTCAGATGTGTTGAGGGAAGGGGACAAAAACTACCACATCCTACCTAAGATGCCTCGAGGGAAATGGTGAAGACAGTCGCACCCTCTAGAGATGGCATGACAAAATCAACCCTTGGTTTTCGGGGATACCTCATGGGAAGGGTGAAGGCCCATAACCTCCCAATATGCCTCAAGGAGGGGGTGAACATGACACTTAGGGGGATTGTCATAACCTTCAGTGAAAAGGTAAGGACGACATTCTCCACCCTCATGACGATGCTTTAGTAGTGACCGAACAAATTGCCAACTACACGATGAGAAAGGTCCTGATCGACAATGGCAGTTCTGTTGATATCCTATTATGGGAGGCCTTCGTCCGGATGGGGATCATGCCCGATCGGTTGTGCCCAGCTCCGACACCCCTCAAAAGCTTCACTGGAGACGTAGTCCAGGCGATTGGTTCTTGCACCTTGTCCATCCTAGTAGAGAAGGCCCAAAGAACGGCAACTACCACGGTGGATTTTCTCGTGGTAATGCAACGCAATCTTTGGGGGACCAACCCTGAACAACTTGAGGGCAGTAAGCTCCACCATCCACCTGAAGATGAAATTCTTAACTCCTGCAGGAGTGTGCAAGATCAGTGGTGAGTAGGTCCTGGCACGAGATTGCTGTGCTTGAGAACTGAACAGGAGGCCAAGGAGGTCCGAGCTCTCGAAGGAGTGTGAGAGGGTACCGACCCACCCCCACCTCTTACCCTGAAGAAGCTGGATGAAGAAGTGAAGGAACCAAAATGGCTCTTGAGCTGAGAAGAACCAAAATGGCTCTTGAGCTGGTGATTGAGGCCAAGACGTGTTCGTCTAGAGCCACGAAGAAATGCCCATAATCAACACATCAATCATCAAACGTCGCTTGAGTGTGGATCCCACGGCAAAGAAGGTCAAGCAAAAGCGTCGCAACTTTAGTGGGGACAAGTACGCAGCCATCGTCGAGGAGGTCGACCGTCTCCTAGCAACAGGTTTCATCAGGGAAGCCCAGGGAGAATGGCTTTTTAACGTGGTCCTAGTGAAGAAGTCGAGTGGGAAGTGGAAGATGTGTATTGACTTCACAGACCTGAATAAGGCCTGCTCGAAGGACAGCTTCCCACAACCACACATAGACCTAATAGTGGATTCGATGGCCGGACAGCCCCTGCTCAGTTTCATGGATACATACTCGGAGTACAATTAGATCAGGATGAGCCCAGGCGACGAAGACAAGACAACCTTCATTAGTGGCTGGGGACTCCACTGCTACAAAGCTATGTCGTTTGGTCTAAAGCAAGTTGTAGGAGTATTTGGCTCACCCACCACTTTTCAATCTGACCAAACTTGGGGAAAGCGTGACTGTATACCTAGCCATGACCCCGAGCGTCGTGTCTGTTGTACTAGTCCGCATCGAGGGAGGACACTAGCGACCCATCTACTGCACGAGCCCATCTACTACATGAGGCGTACTTTTCGAGTAGCCAAGGTTAGATACCCCCGAACAAAGATGCTACAACTTTTTCATTAGTAATCGCTGCAAGGCGGCTAAGGCTATACTTCCAAGCCTACCCGTTGAAGGTACTCACTAATGTTCCCTTTAGAAAAATACTGCAGAAGCCCGATGTGTCTGGCCTGATGACAAATTGGGTGATTGAATTGAGCGAGTTCAACATCGAGTACCTCCCTCGCAAGACAATAAAGGGGCAAGTGCTGGTAGATTTCATAGCCGAATTCTCAGACTTCCCCGAAGAGACGCCTATCACACCTCAAGGCAAGCTCTAGCTAGTCTACGTCGAGAGCTCGTCTTACCGAGTTGGGGGTAGGGGTGTAGATCATCATAAAGCTCGAGGAGGAGCATAACTACGAGGAGCATACCAACAACAAGGCTGAGTACGAGGCACTACTGGTAGGAATGTCAGTAACCAGGTCATTGAGAGCCACCAAGGTTGAGGTGAGGCCGACTCCCAAGCGGTAGTCATCCAGGTAACGAGGAAGTTTGCTGCCAAAGTGGGGGAGGCACGTGACCGTTTCAAGTACTTCCATATCCAGCAAATCCCGATGGGGTAGAACCACAAAGCGACTGCTTGGTATAGGCCGCCTCGGGCAAGGAAGAGAGGCCCTTCTGCCAGATCATACGGTAGCCCGAACGGTTGACAAACTCGCTATCAAAATCAACATATCTATTATCCAGCCTACACCGTCGGAGTGGGCCAACGATATCATGGAGTACCTCGACAGAGTTCTGGTCCCAAACAACCAGAAGGAAGCACGAAAGATTAGAAACAGAGCGGTGTGTTTCACATTGTTGGAAGGAGTCCTGTATAGGAAAGGTTTCTCCGAGCCCCTCTTGAGGTGCTTCTGGCCTGGGCAAGCCCAGTATGTCTTGGTCGAGATACGCGAAGGGATCTGCAGAAATCACTCTGGAAGAGCGCTGGCCGCCAGGGTCACGTGTTTGGGGTACTATTGGCCCTACTCCCACCGGGATGCAAAGGACTTTGTGAAGAAATGCCCTCGCTGCCAAGAACATGTGCCCGTTCCTCACTACCCACTAGAAGAACTAACATCCATTGTGTCCCCTTGGCCTTTTGCACATTGGGGGCTCAACCTTATTGGCCCTTTTTCCCAGGGGCAAGGGAGGAGGGAAGTTTGTAGTTGTAGCAATCGATTACTTAACAAAGTGGGTAGAAGTAGAAGCACTGACAACCATCACGGCCCAGGCGATCATGAGATTCCTTTTGAAATCCATCGTCTGTCGGTTCAGCATTCATCAAAGCATCATATCAAAGAATGGCAGACAGTTCGACTGCTCGCATTACCGGGAGTGGTGTGCTGAGCTCATGATGATGGCCAAGTACGCATCTCCAAGGCACCCACAAGCCAATAGACAGACATTGGTGACCAACAAAACCTTGCTGAATATCCTGAAGAAGAAGCTGGGGGACCAGAATGGGAGATAGGCTGAGGAAATCCCGAGTGTATTGTGGGCGCACTGAACATCCATCAAGACCCCAATGGGAGAAATACCTTTCGCGCTTGTATACGGGACCGAAGTTGTGATCCAGCCGAGGTGGGAATGCCCACGTACTGAGTTTAACACTTCAACGCAGACCACAACAACAAAGTATTGAAAGGAAACCTAGACCTTCTAGAAGAAAGGCGAGAAGAATTAGCAGGTTGGATGTCGAATAACAAAAGGAAAGTTGAACAATACTTTAACAAATGAGTTCGACCTTGGGCCTTGAAGATTTGAGACTTGGTCCTTAGGCAGACGGGGGTCATGAGCTAGGAAGAAGGAAAGCCAGGTCCCCGATAGGAAGGGCCCTTTCTGGTGATTTCTCTAGACATTCTTGGGTCATCTTTCTTGCTCATAAAGATGAGACACATAATGCCTTTACCAAGCTATGCAAGAGAATTCAAAATGAAAAGGATATACTATTTCAAGTATCCGAAGTGATAGGGGGAAACATTTGTTAATAAAGATATTGAAGCTTTTTGTGATGAAAATGGTTTTATGCATAATTTCTCTACTCCTCGAACTCCTCAATGAAATGGTGTAGTAGAGAGAAAGAACAGATCTCTTCAAGAGATGGCAAGATCAAGGCACAATGAGAACAACTTGCCTAGCTTTTTGAGCCAAAGCGGGCAGTACTGCTTGTTATGTCCTAAATACAATTATGTTAAGGTCTAAGTTAGATAAAACCCCCAATGAGCTTTAGAATAAGAAAACAAATTCAACATTGGTTACTTTCTTGTATTTCGATGCAAATACTTCATTTTGAGTGACAGGGATAATTTAGGCGAATTTGATGCAAAATTTGATGAATCTAATAGTAAAGCTTATAGAGTTTTCAATAAGAACACTTTGATTGTACAAGAATCTATGCATGCAGTATTTGATGAATCTAATCATCTACTCTCCAAGAAACCTATTGATGAAGAAACTGAATGTATAAATAAAATAGATATAGTCTCAATCTCAACAAAGAGAACACAATAGAGTAAGTAAAAATCATCAAAACTTGATGCAAGATGCAACCGAACTGTGGAAACTTGTGAAGGATCATCTAGAGGAACAAATTCTAGTAGAACCTTCATTAGGTGTAAGTACTTGATCATCTCTTAGAAATATTTGCAATCATACTGCTTTTCTATCTCAAATTGAACCCAAAAATATTGATGAAGAAGTACTTCTTGATGAATCTTGGATTTTAGCTATGCAAGAAGTGCTAAATCAATTTGAAAGAAATAGACCCAAAAATCATACTGTTTACTGGAAGAAAATGGGTTTTTAGAACCAAGAAAGATGAGTCTGGAGTCATCATTAGAAACAAGGCTTGACTTTGTAGCCCAAGGTTTCAATCAAGAAGAAGGAATCGATGATGAGAAATATGCACCGATTGCAAGATTAGAAGCTATTCGAATGCTACTTGCTTATGTTTGTTATAAAAATTTCAAACTTTTTCAAATGGATGTTAAAAGTGCCTTTTTAAATGGTTTTATAAATTAAGAGGTATATGTTGAGCGGCCTCTAGGTTTTGAAAATCGTATTTCTTCAAATCATGTTTTCAAGTTCACAAAAGTACAATATTGACTCAAACAAGCCCCTAGAACTCGGTATGAGAGACTTAGTGGCTTCTTGATTGAAAAAGATTTTTTAACAAGAAAAATCGATATAACTCTTTTCATCAAACATGAAAAAGATAATATTCTTTTTATACATATTTATGTGGATGATACAATATTTGGTGCTACTAATGAAAATATATGCCAAGATTTTTCTAAGAATATGCAGGAAGAATTTGAAATGAGCAAGATGTGAGAATTTAACTTCTTTCTCGGATTGCAAATCAAGCAAGCAGCAAGCAAAAAGTAGAACATTCATCAATCAATCAAAATAAATCAAAAAATTACTCAATTGGACAAAGAGGGGCCTCTGCTTTTGGGCCTCCAGCTCAATTGCCTTGGCTCGGGCCTGCTCAAATCCTAGGTCGGTGGTTTGGCTCGCCCCCGGTATGGTGTAGGAAGAAGAGGCTACACCCCAGCTACCAAGAAGGTTGCGGCACTTCCTCAAAGGACTCCAAGGAGGGACCTACGCTGGAGGGCCCTCATCCATTGTAGGCCGAAACTCCCCCTCAACTGAGCTTGGTCTGTCTGTTGGAGGGCATGGCTAGGATGCCTCTTTCAGAGAAGGTAGGAGTCCACCTCTAGCTCCGAGGAAGATCACGGAAGAGGCGACGAGATCGACATCTGATCATTGCTTAGCTCCACAATAGAGGGGAGCTTGGACCCGCCTCCCCTTATGATTTGGTATTGGGGCTACAGAGGAGGATGGACCCTCGACACCAACACTTGGGAACCCTAACACTAAAGGGGCAGCATCTTCCCGATCGACGACCTCCAAGACAGAAAGTGAGATTGGGGACCCCGTCGCAGCCTTGGGAGACTGATGACTCCCAGCTCTTCCCGACAAAGTACAGGGGCTTGGACTTCGGGGCCATCAAAGCAGCTGAACAAGATGGCCAGGGACGTGGGGCGATGCGCCCCAACTGTAGGGAGATGTAAGGACCGCATAAATCGACTCGATGCCCCCATTGGAAGCCCAACTGGTACACAGTCCAATGAATGGCCCGGGACATGGGGTGACGCGCCCCACCCGATCCAACCATCAGGAAACGTGTGGACCTAGAAATCAAGGTGAAGCCCGCATTGAATGACGTGGGTAGGTGGCCTCGGGAAGCTCAACCGACGCAGGGCTGCCAAATGTGAGAGAAGTCACGTCTGGCCCGTAGAGAGCAAAGGCCAATGAATAGCCCGAGACGTGGGAGAGGCACCCCCCCCCCCTTGAATTCTTCAATTGGGAAGTTGAAGAGACAAGGGATTGACGGGGGAATGACTGGGAGCAACACACCCGAGGAAGGCACGTCAAGAATGTTTTGAATTCCCACCACATGTGTGCTACGAATTTGAGAGGCCGGGCCGGGAGAGTAGGCCAGGCCCATGAGGCCCGAAGAGTCCCAGGCCAGAGGAGAAGGGCTGGGCTAGGTTGGCCCAGGAGGGGAAGCGACCAGGCATAGCACACTGACAAGAGAGGATGAAAGGCAAGACTGTCTGATACCATTACTGGCCGACATTTAAGGACATCCTCTGTCCATGAACCCTAGCATCTAGACAGGTCGAAGGGATGGATGTACCTAACAAGAACCACGCCGCATTTAATGGAATGGAGACAGGCACGCGACAACAGGGAGCCACTCCACATTTAATGCATCGCGAGGCTTATCACACAACAACGTGCTTCCTGGGTGTCAGTGATAGTCGCAGTCAGGTCTGGCAGAATTGTTATGCAGCAAGGAGGTGGCAGGGACACCCGACCCCAGTACGGAGTGGCACATCCACCATCTCCACCTCGGGGATCACCCAGGCTAGGTATAAATACCCCCCCCAGCCAGGAGAGGGGTTCAGACTCTTTCATACTTCATCTCACATTCTCTCTAATTGAATACTTCTTTCTTTTACTTCAACCTAACAACTAACTATGGCATAGGAGGTACCACGGTACCTCAAGTGCTCCATTCTCTATCTCAATAGGATCCAGACCGAGCTCAGCAGCGTGGAGTTTCCTAGGACATGAATCACGACATAAACATGGAGGAAAAGAACACGACTGGGCCTCATTGTTGCTCTGTTTTTGGGTGGTAAAACAGGGCTTACCGTATGGGGTTGTCCGTGGCTTACGGTGGACTAGGGCAGTTTGGTTGGTTCAACAGTTGCTCAAAACTGTGTGGTAGTGGTGGTGTCTTGGGTTGAGCTACGGTGAGCTTTGGTTGTGTGTGTGGAGGTGGCTAAAATCTAGTCTCTCTCGGTGGAAGACTTGCAGCTTGGGGCGTAAGTTGGTTTTGGGGAGGAGGTGGCAGCCACTGAGTGGAGGCTATGAGCTGTGAGGGAGGAAGGGATAGTGGGTGGTTTTCGGCATTTTATAAGGTTTATGGGAGGTCGTTTGTGTAAGCAAAGGGGCGTTGTGCGTGAGTGAGGTCTCTTGCGGCGTGCTAAGGGTAACAACCATGGAATTAAAGTGGACTTGAAGTAGAACCTAATTCATGTATTGTGCATGGATTTCAATATATGTATATATATATAGGGAATTGGTTTACGAAATTTAACATGAAGCGATTTGTAAAGTTATACCTCTGTTGGGATAGACTTCTACTGGGGTGTGAATTTGTAAAGTTGTATTATGTAGAGGAATGTGGAATAGTAATTGTGTTTGGAGTTTAACACTTTCATGTGCTTGGAGTATATAATAAATCGAGCCTTAATTCTCAAAAGTCAGGCAGGTTTTAGGGGTGAGACGAGAATTTTGTGTTTTGTTTTAGTGTTTAAAATATTATGTTTTAGTATTGTTATTGTTTTGAGATTTGAAAAGGTTGAATTGAGATTTGAAAAAGTTGAATTGTTTATTATATTCTGTACAGAGATGAGAATTTTGTGTCTCACCCCACCCTCCAAACCTGCCATAAACGTAACTCATCCAATAAAATAAACGTAACTCATAAAATTTTTATGGGCTTTTAGAAAAGTTCTTGAGCTATTATCAATTAGTTAGGGCCCACTTGATCTATTAAATGGGATTTAAGTCATTTATTGAGCTTCATACTTTCTTTGAAAAATTATGGGCCGTGACCTATCTAAAATAATCAAATAAACCTCAATTGGGCTTCTACAATTATTGGTCCACTAACCTAATTTTGGCCCAATGAAATTATCCATAATTTATCCACAATAATATTGGATCGGGTCGTTATACAAATAATGGACTTTAATTATCTAAACTAGTTAATGTTTGTTAATCCTAATTTTATGATCAAGTTATTAACCTTGTGGTGCTAATTCCTAAATCTCACTTCGTAGCTTTCTTTTTTTAAAGGATTCGCTTCATAGCTTGTCACCTATACAAAGCACTGTACGTTATTAAACTTTTTACAAAAGCGTGCCATAATATTCTAGTTAATTAAATACATTCTATAGAAAATAACTTAATAATTGTTCTGTTTTATGCAAAACTATGAAATACTAATATTATTTAAATGCCCATAACATGTTAGATGATTTATCCAAATCATTCAAAATAACGAAAAATTCGATTCAATAATTTTAGACTTGGTCATATTTAAAAATCAAGCCCTTGTGATTTATTGTAATTTAATCCTAAAATTAATACATAGTAATATAATTTTAACTCTGTAAGGGGATTCTCCCCCATCAGCCGTATAGCAAGCCCACGATGGACCACAGGGGAAGCAAGTTAGAGAATCTGGCCAAGCCTAGTCAAGCCCAACGACCCAACAATAAAAGGAATCAGTGGGCCTTTGCAGAGTACTCAGCCCACGAGCAAAACCACCCACGAAGCAACCCACGCGTAGGGAACTCGGATAGCAAGGGCAGATGAGACTTGCCACCTTGACACCACGCTGATGACACCCTACCCTCAGGAACCTATGTAGGCAGGTGGGCGAAAAATATGGACAACACTTGATCTTCTGACAGCAGGCGTGGAATGGCTTAACAGGGAGCGTTCGCAGGGAAAAGTGAGTCTAACAGCCACACCGCATTGATGGCGCCACTCCCTGAATTGTACATCGCATTAATGATACCGCTCCAGAAGCCACGCCGCATTAAAAAACTTTGACTATGTGAACAATTGAAGTGCCATGGATTCCCTGAAGCCAGGTTTGAGTCGTCCCCACTCAGAAACCTAGTATAAAAGTCGACCCCCAAGTACGAAGAACTCTATCTGATTCCAATAAGGACACACATGAACTACTAAAAAGATATACTAACTTTAGCATCGGAGACTCCCTAGCCTCCACCAAGACCCCCCTCATTCTTCGTGTTTTCTCAATGGTGCTGAAGCAATTCTCAAGACCCAAGTTGCTGGAACCCAACCCAAAGGCCTAAGAAATACTAGGTTAACAGTGATGCCGTCTATGGCACCTCTATAGACTTCACGTGTCCTTCATATACATGCGACAACTCGTTCTCAGAAAACTCGGGGACAAGAAGAAGTGATGTCAACAAACATGGAAGTGAGACTCACCGCAATGGAACAACTTGAAGGAAAGCTAACTACCGAGATAAAGACCTATGAAATGAGAACGAGAGGCTCAGAGTAGCCACCAACGAGCCAGAAAATGAAGCAGAACCAAGTAACAGTGAGCACGTATGATCATGAAACATAGGAGGAGGAGGTGACGCAGAGGAAGAAAGAGAAAACTTGTAGGATGAGCTGCGACATTAATGGGAAATACAAAAAAGTGGCAAGAAAGATGGGCACATCGTCATCTGTAGACCAATTGCTCACCAATATAGGTCTACCCTACACCAAGGAGGTGATGGCTAGGCCCTTACCAACAAAGTTCCAGGTTCCCTTCATGGACATGTACGATAGGGCTAGAGACCCCCTTGGCCTTGAACACCTAGAAACCTTCAGGACCCACATGACCCTGCATAGTTTCCCTGGAGAAATGGCTTGCAGAGCTTTCCCATAGACTTTGAGGGGGCCGATGAGAGTATTGTTTGGGTCTTTGACATCCGGGTCCATAGACAGCTTTGGGGAGCTAGTCCGCTTGTTCCTCACACAATTTATGGTGAGTTGAAGAATATGACGCCCCACGACGTACCTCCTCACCATCAAGCAGGGGGAAGACGAAAGACTGAAAGACATACCTATCCAGGTTCAACAAAGAATGAATGACTACGGATGACTAAGACGAGAAGATAACTTTCGTGGCGCTTTTAGGAGGAATGAGGTGGTGATCCCAGTTAATGGCAGAATTGGCAAGGAGAACTCCCGCCACGATGCGAGAATTCATGGAACAAGCCAACAACTTTATTAATGCCGAGGACACACTTTGGGCTTCAACCGAGTCGAGGAGGAAAAAACTGGAACAAGCAGAATAGGAAGGGAAAGCACCGACCAGAGGCAAGGCTCGCGAAAAGCCAAAGAAAGGGCCATGCGACAACAGAAGAGAAGAAGCCCTACGAAGGGACTAGGGCTTCAATTTGAGCTGCCGATGGTTGTCATCCAGAAAGATGACCGCCAACCAACCAAAAAAGACAATTGCAAGAGCACTAGCCGCCTTTTTTGCACCTACGATCTGTCCAACACTCATAACAATGAAGATTGCCTTTCCTTGAAAGAGGGAAGAGTAAAGGCTCGGTGGCTGAGGTTGCGATACCCTCCCGCTGGAGGCCAAAGTGGGAGTAGAGAAGGAGATCTCGAGAAAGAAGTGTGGAGAGAGAGTTAGAAGGCCAAGGAAGGAAGGGAGCCTAAGGTAAAGGGTAACAGTGTAGGGACCCCAGCATGATCGCCCCGCATGCCACACCAAGAAGGGTCGCTGTTAGGGGAAATTAGAACCATAGTGAGAGGATTTGCTAGTGGGGGCACAACCTCATCTAGTCAGAAGGTGCACGCCAAGCGAGCGAGATACAGAAAAGTGTAGTCGGCAGAGTGCAGCCCTATCAAGTACGAGAGAAATGAACTAGCAGATGCCAACCCATCAAGGAAGAGGAGGTGGGTGTCCTCTATCTGCAGAACGACGCCATAGTAGTGACTATGTTGGTTGCCACCTTCACCACTAGGAGGATCCTTATAGACGATGATCGCTCTACAGACATCCTATTCTAGGAATCCTTTACCTGGATGAGGGTAGATGCCACCTGACTCCAATCAGCCCCCATGCCACTAAAGGGTTTCTCCATGCATATGGTTCAGCCGATTGAAACAATCACATTGTTCGTCGTGGTGGGCAGCACCCCCATGATGGCCTTTGTCGTGGTCAACTTCCTGGTGGTAAAGGCTCCTTCATCATACCACGCCATAATCGACAGACCCACTCTCAACAGTCTTAAGGCCAGTAACATCGACCTACCACTTGAAGATGAAGTTCCTGACCTCTCAGGGGGTGGGAGAAATTCGAGGAAAATAGGTCCTGACGCAGGAGTGTTACATGCAAGAACTAAAGCGAAGGGATGTCGGGATGTGCATGGTCCACGCCCATAAGATGTCGAGCATCTATGGAAGTTTTGTGGAGAAAGAATTTGGGGACTTGTAATTTATATTTCCATGTCGACAGTGTAAATTATATTAATGAAAACGTGACTTTTCAAGGATAACATACGTCTCACCTATCTCGGCTCCTTACTCTAACAACGTAATCTCCACCAACATAATCTCCATCATAGTAATCTCCATGAATGTATCTCCATCATTGAAATCTTCATCGATGACTACTTACCTCCCGTGAGGCATCAAAGGGGTGAGTTACGCCTAAGACTGCTTTATCCCTCTCTCACAGTGGAGAGCGGGCCAGCCCATGGCTGCCCGATATTTACCTTCCTCATGAGCCTCAAAAGGCAGGAGTGGGTCCAGTCCCAAACTGCCCGGTTACTTATCTCCCCACAGGAGGTAAACGGCGAGATGTGCCTTAAGGCCATCTTGTCCCACTCGTGATGGAGAGTGAGTCCAGCCCCTCGGCTGCCTGTCAACTTATGTCGACCTCTGCAAGGACGAAGAGTGGGATCAGTACCAGCCTGACCCAACACTTACTTTCCCCGTGGTATCAACGGGCGGGAGTGGGTCTACTCCCAAACTGCCCATGAGGGTTAAAAGGTGGGCAGACGACCCAACCTCCCTCACATGAAGAACGGGTCCGGCTTCTGAGTTGCCAGACAACTTACCCCACCCCGATCACGGTGAAAAGCAGATTGGCTGCTCAGTTGTCCAACACTTACCTCCTTGCGAGGTACCAAAGGGATGAGTTATGCTCAAAGGCTGCTTTATCCCTCTCACAGTGGAGAGCTCAGCCAACCCTTAGCTAGCCGACACTTACATTCCTTATGAGCGTCAAGAGTCGACTAGACCAGTAACTTACCTTCCCGTGAGAGGTATGAGATGCGCCTTAAGGCCATCTTGTCCCTCCCGCGATGGAGGGTGGATCCAACCCCTTGGTTTCCCAGCAACTTACCCCAACCTCCGCTACAACGAAGAGTGGAATCAGCACCAGATCTACACAACACTTAACACTCATCACCCGGTGCACTCCCCAAAGTGTGGGAATGAAAAGCTAAAAACAAAGAAAATAAAGAAGAACCCAAGAAGAGAGAAAAAAACATGTATGAGAGGAACTCCATTAACATTATTGCAAAGTACTTCAAGGAGTCACTTGGCTTCACATACTTCTCCTCCATCCTCTTCAAACCCCTATGAGCAACCTCATGCTGAGTCTTGAGACTCTTCATTACACCCAAAAGGCTAAGTTGGACAAGATCTCTCTACTTGGTCCAACTTAGCCACATATCCCTAACAGTGCTTCCTAGTCTCCTCCAGCTCCACCTTCAAGCCGGCCAACTGATCCTGACCACTGTCCCTCTCTTCCTTCAATAGCTTGGCCTTGAGGTAGCAGCGGGCTATCTCTTGGTTCACTTTCGTCATATCACTTCAAAGGTAGGCTGCATCCTTATGACAAGCAGAGACACTCCTCTCTAATGAGTGGGAGTAAGCGTCCACGTGCACAAAGGCAGCCTCTACCTTATTCCTCTCAACCCTCACCTTGATGACCTCTTAGTGGGCGTGAATCGCGAAAGACCACAACACTCGTACCTTTTCTTCTAGCTCGGCCCTCCCATCAACAATCTAGGCAAACAATGAGTCAACTCTCTTATGTACCAATGAAAGTCGATTAATAGAGGGATGATAAAAAAAACTAGACCAAAGAAGAGCACTAAGAAAGCTTATCGAGGTCAAGAATTTTCTAACCTTGTCGATTGTATTGCAAACATACTTAGCCCTAGTGTTATTAATGCTCGGATAGGACCCAGAAGGATGAGATTTGGAGGATTCGGGCAATCTGAGGAGCCACGCCTTCCTCTCAGAGAGGCCGGACTCAAGCTTTGTAGTTGCCCATGTTGGTAAGAAGGAAGAGGAGAAGGAAATTGGGGTGGAAGATCCAAGCCCCAGGTGCATCCGTCATCTGCTCACCCATGGGAGGAGTTGATGGCACGATTTCCTCCATTGCCACCAGCAAAGCAACTGTCTCAGAGGAATTACTAAAGAGGGAGGAATGTATCAAGATCCTATCCTTACTCTAATCCATGACCAAGGGATTATTTTGGGACAAACCCCTAGGGACAAAGGGAAGAGTCAGCTTCTTACCACCAGAAATTGTGGAGGGAATAGAGTGAGAAGTGTAGGCACTACCATCAACACCACCCAGTGATCTGTCCATAGCCGGGCCAAGGAGTACCTTGGAGGTGGTCGTGCATGCCCTAGCATCATCATCCAGGGAATCGGACACCTCTGCAACGTCCTCGAAGGGCACACCAAGAACAGGTTCGTGAGAACCCCTTGAAACAGGTTTGAGGAAGGCCAACAAAATGGCCATCTCAAGTTCTTCCTCATCCCAGCTGGAGGCATCAGCTAGCCCTCGATCACCTAGTGGGGTAAAGTGCAAAACCAATAAGGGTGACAGAGCATACTGGGTGAAGAACAGTAAAAACCCATCCTTGTCACAAAATTGAACGCCTTATCCAGGCTAGGTGGTTCACACCGAATCGATCCAATATCTCCCGATGATGACAAATGGAAAGAGAATTGCCCGCTTGGATCCTGAGCTACTGATAACTCCCATTGGCACATGAACCACCTCGCCCTCAGTGCGAGGTTTTTTCCCACTAGCCTCCTCGGTCCATAGGGTAGTAAAATAGTCTAGGTAGTTTGAAACTTTACATGTCTTTTTCCATCAGCATAATAGTGTCTGTCCTGGGTTGTCCGGTCTATGCCTCACGATGCTTGTTGATGATGCCCGTATTCATATTTTGTGTTGCCTTCTTCATTGTTGATGATGTCCACGTATTTTGCTTCATTACTCGAGTAGTCCATGGACTTGATCCGCTCTCCGCCGAGGAGAGGTCGGAATGCCTCAGGCCAAATCGCATCTTTCTCCCCGAGGAGGTAATTCGAACAACGGTGTGGCTAGTCCACTCCTTCATCGCAGTGCGGGTCGGGGTAAGCATTCGGGCAGCCTCGGGGCTGAACCCGCTCTCCTTCGCGGGAGGAACTAGATGGCATTTGGCTTATCTCATCCCTTTGTTCTTCGCGTGAGGTATGTTGTTCAAGCAGTTTGCCCCACTAGAGTGCTAGAAGTTGTAGCCACTAACCGACGATCTTTCCTGCATCACCAAGAACTAGTTGATGTTGACTCTAGTAAAATAATTATAAGTCCAAACCTCCTTCTGGTGTCCCTCGAAACAAGAGTAGACTTTCTTTAGGCAAGCTCGCTATCGGTCGGGCACGTTCAGGGAAAACTCTTTGTCATCTGGAACAACCCCCCCCCCCCCCACACAGCTCAAACGGAAAACTCTTGACGGGCGGCCTCGCGGGTAGGAAATTCCCAACCATGACTCAAAAAACAAAAAACAAAAAACCTTTTAAACCAGTCCTTAACACAAGACAACTGGGTGCCAAGAGGGTTACCCAATATTTGGTACGGGACAAAAAACCACACAAGTTGCCATCATGGCACTGGATTGTATGGGTATAAAAAACTGCCTTGCATTTAGGTCGGGTACTCCTCATCCTCGGCTCCTAGGACAAGGCACCAAACAATGAAACAATGTAGGAGAATCCTCCACGCATTAGGATGGAGCTACGAAGGGGCCAATGCAAGATAATCTAGAACATTGCAAACGGGATGACGGGATGGGAGTCACAATTTGTTGGAAAACATAGAAGGATATAACGTGACCTTTTTAGCATATCCCTTTGAGTTGATGGCACCATGACGAGCTCCTAGTACTTCCAAGACGATGGAGTCAGGCACTTCGTAGGAACTCCTCACTGTGTCCAGGTCCAACGAGGTGGTGGCCACAAACCATTGGTACCCCTCAGAATAATACTGAGGTTGTTCTTGCTAGAGGCCTCAGGGTTCCGGGGAGACCCTTTGGGATCGTTGGCTCTCTCTAGGTGTTTAGACAAAGCTCAACAAAGATGGTATGTTGGATCGTCTGAAGGCATGCTTTGTGGCCAAGGGATATCTTCAAATTGATAATATATATCTTTCGGAAACACATTCTCCTGTTGTCAAACCCGGTACAATCAGGTTGGATTTCTCTATTGACGTGGTAAAGGATGTAGCATTCGACAACTCGACAGAAGAATGCATTTCTTCACGTTTCCTCAATAAGCGTGTTTATATGGAGCAACCTCGAGGATTTGAAGATCTGAATTTTCCCAACCATGTATGCTTGTTGAACAAATCCATCTATGGCCTAAAGCAAGCCCCAAGGGCGTGATTTGATAGGTTCAACACATTTCTTCTTGCAACTAGTTGCCAATGCAGCTCAATTGACACAAGTCTCTTTATCAATAAATCTGAGCAAGGTATCTTGTTGTTACTTCTTTATCTAGATGACCTAATTCTTACGGGCTCAAGTGCTTCTTTAATTCAGACTTTCACAACAACTCTACATACTAAATTTGTCATGAAAGATCTTGGCAAGCTCCATTATTTTTTGGGTGTACAGGTCTCACGTGTTTCTGGTAGTCTTCTTCTTCACCAAACAAAGTATGCGATCGACTTGTTGGAAAGAGATTTCATTCATGAAGCCAAGCCAATCAACACTCCCAACTGCCAGAAAAATAAACCTGATTCACCCTCTTCCCCTTACAAGGATCCTCGACCATTATCGATCCTTGGTTGGAGCTCTACAATTCCTCATGTTGACTCAGCCCGACATTTCTTACAATGTCAATTACGTGGCTTAGTTCATGCAAGCACCGAATAATAATAATGTCAATTTCACCATGGTTCATCGCATTCTACTGTACATCAAGGGAACTGTCGACCTCGGCCTCCATATTCAATCCTCCAGCACTTTTGATTTTATGCCTTCTCCGATGTGGATTGGGCAGGTTGTCCTTTAACTCATCGCTCCACCATTGGATACTATACCTATCTTGGTGGTAATATAATTTCTTGGTGTTCAAAAAAGCAACCAACGATATCAAGATCAAGCTCCGAAGCAGAATACAGAGCTAAGGCTCAAGCAATTGCAGAGTTAACATGGTTTACTTTCATTCTTTGTAACTTGGATATTCCTCTTGACCGTGCTCCTACCTTGTTTTGTGATAATTTGAGTTCTTCATTTATTACTGTGAATCCAGTTTTTCATGCTCAAAGCAAACATATTGAACTAGATTATCACTATGCCCATGAAAGGGTCTCACTTGGTTTGCTAGTTACTCAACATGTTTCCGATGTAACCGGTGCCTCCGATGATCAAAATCCTACTTTTCATAGCCACCACATATACCAAAGTTTTGGAAGAAATTGAGAGAAATTTCGAACTATCTAGGAAGTGGCCGTGGAAATTTGGTAGGCGAAAAGGTGGAAGGCCTGATCTTATTATGATTTATGAAGCTTTGGGGAGAAATATTTATAGATAAGAAGATTGGGGTTCTAGTTGGAGACCAAATTGGTTGATTTATTGAATGATGAATAATGTGTGTATTAACGGATTCTCCAATTACAAGTGCTACAACTATAAAAAGATTCATAAAAATAAATTTACTAACTGGCATGACTTTATATGATACGTTAGATTTATTTTATAATATAAATAATAATTTACAATCTAATGTACCATGTCAAGCAATGTCGTCGATCACCTGGTAGATTTATTTTTGTGAAATGTCTTTATGGTTAAAGTATTTTCCTTACTATTATAATATAAAAAGAATTGAAAAGAAGATTGATATCTTCGTTTATTTTAGTAAACAATACTCATAACGTGATTGTAATTCTTAGTGAACACAAAACAATGTTCTTAAACGTGATTTGAACTTTGTTCAGTGAGATATATATTATAATGTGGCCGTGGAAGAGAAGAGCCAATCGCCACCATAGGCATGCGCGCACGGTACGGACACATCGACCTGGTCCCTCGTAGCATTTCTTTAATTGCAAATCGTGCATCCAGCCCTTTTCTCCACCTAAATATCAATAGTATGTGTTCACAGCTAAATTGATCGGAAGTGCCTTGTGTTGTACTTTGCTCTCCGCACTGCATTGCCTCTTGCCCGATCAATACCATCAATATTTCTTTTGAATAATATGTGCAGTTATTTTTTTTTTTTTTTTTTTTTTAAGAAATTATACTTTAACTTCCTCGAAGCACCATTAGTACTTTTGCAACTTTACCATATCAAATTGCCTAAGTTGTTAAAATATTAGATGATGTATTTTGAATTTATATTCGAATTATGGTATCAACAACAACTTCAATAGATTAAAAGTTACATTGTTCTTTAACATCGTACCCATATATATAATTTCCTATACTGAAATAAAAGAATGGGAATTACACCTAAGGTTTCAGTTGGCCATCAACTATATGCAGGTTAGATTGATAAGACTGTTCATCTGGGTCGGGTTTTTTCCCGACCAGGTCCGGAACCTGGATAATTAGGTTCCTATTATAGGTTGTGACCTAGAACAAACCCGGGCCGGTACCTTTTTTTTTTTTTCCAGATTCAACTTCTTCTTGTTCAAACTTTTGTGTGATCATGCCACAATATTACAGTATTCCCTTGCATTCACGTAATCCTCAAAGCCCCAGAAGAACCTTCCAAAAGTTATACTCCACATATATTACATAATCGTTTTTCTTGAGAACCGCACAGATTCTTCAAAGTACAGAGAAAGCAATACGTTTTTGTTCTGTCATAGCCGTCTTTGTAGTGTGGGAAAGCAAAGAGGGTTTACAAGACGCTCTTAGGGCTCTCGTTTTCTTAGACCAGCTTTTTACTTTTTTTACAAGTTATAAAAAGCTTTGACCTACTCCTTGAGCACTGGCAGAGATGTATGCTTTATAGGGTCATGTATTGTAACAAGCCTTCCCGTAGGATAGGAGTGTCACATGTTTTTCATAAAAGTTTACCCGGCAAGAGATATCATATTTAATAGCATGAAATTAACATTTATTTTTTAAAAGATTTATCTAATAAAAAAGTCTTTCAAAAAACTTAAATGAATAAACTGAATAAATTTATGTCATAAAAGTAATTTTATTCTAGAAAGTCTGAAACTAAATCAATTGCTCCTTCAAATCCTAGCCTACCTGCTATTCTTCATCATCCACACTTGGGTGGTTAAAAGACATGAAATAAACTAAAATGAGTGGAAGACACAGCAAAAAATCCATCACAACATAAACATAATAAACAAGGTTTTCATAAAAGTTTTCATGCTAAGAGCTTAAATTCATGAATGTTCATACTGATGTTTATGCTATACATGATTGATTTATCTGAATTAACTGACTGATATGATTTAACTGATTGATCTGACTGTCCGATACACTTAACCCTGTGTACAAGGCTACGCACCGGCCCCACGTCCAGCGGCTGCGTGGCGAGCCACTGAAATTATTCTGGCATACTAAGGTGGACGACGGTTGAGGTCGTGGCTTGCACATCCACCCTGAAATTGCATTAGTACCATGCATCTGAATGTCCATCTGATTAACTGATCTAATCTTATCTTATACTTGAATTTAAAATTACTTACGTGTCTTATACACATGAGATGCATGACATAATACATACATAATTATAATTTCAAAATTTGGACATGATGTGGAATGATATGATCACATGCTATGTTGGATGACTTATTTGCATATGACATGAGTGGTGTATAAATAATGATTGTCAATGAGTTGGCTTGAATAATACTTATATATAAGCTGAACTGTGATGATCCTAATTTGTGATCAAATTACTTACCTCGCAACGCTATTTACTGAATCTCACTTCGTAGCTTGTCACCTATATGAAGTGTTAAATGTCACTAAATCTGTTTAGGAAAACATGTCCTAATATCCCACTTAATTTAAAATTAATACTGTTGAACTATAATGAATAAATATTCTGTTTAATATAAAATCAATGAACGTTTATATCTTAAATTATTTAAATACTAATAACATATTTTAATTTAGTAGGAAATCGTATTGTATTTAAATATATTAAATAACAGTGGAAACTCATTTCATAAAAAGAGATTTACTCCATTTAAGGCTTCCAAAGTAAATTTAAACTCTTTATTATAAAATTTAATGAACTTTCACTATAAAATTTAATAATTAATAACATAGATAATTTTATGTAAATCATAGGATTTTTGGATTAAAATAATTATTCGAATAACACTAGCCCATTAAATATTAACCCAGTCCAATTAAAAAATATCAACTCAACCTAACTTAAAAAATATCTCTAAAGTAGATAGACCAACACTTCATAAAAAAAAAAAAAAAAAACAAGGTTGCAGAGTAACAACCTGCAATGAGAGAAAAAGAAGCTTTAAATGGCAATCCTGTAATTATAGGAACATAGGTTTGTACTTTTTTGAAGACCTAAAAGCATCTTGTAATTATAGGAACTTACTTTTTTGAAAAATGAAAACAAATAAAGCAACTTTAAGCATTCTAGAACCAGTGCGTCAATACTTACCGAGTGGAAGAGGCACCGTCTGAATGTAGGCACGGTGCGATGAAGTTGAGTATCGACTGTGGGCGGTGCGGCTGAAGAGCACTGTGAGAGAGAGAGAGAGAGAGAGAGAGAGACCATTGGATGCTGTCAAATGAGAAACAAGGAGCAGTGGGATGGAGTTTGGAAACAAAGAACTTAAGGGGAGGAAGAGATGCTGCTGGTGGAGCACTGAGGGAGGCCTGTCACAGGTAAAAATGATGAATGTCGGTTCTGAGTAAGATGGAGAGCAAATAAGACTTGCATGAGTACTTTGTGGTACTTAATTCTTTTCTGTGGTTGAAAAATACAGACAATGAATGAATAAATAGAGAAACCGTCTTGACCGTGTCTCATGCACTTTAAGAAGTTTGCTAGAGGAAGACTCGGTTTGATCACCGAAAATAGAGGGATAATGAAGGGGGTGATGTGAAGTGTAGAGAGGTTTAATTGAAATGGGTTTCAGTGTAGATAAAACAGCTTAGGAAAATCTGGTAAATCACTAGAGATTCAGTCTGCATCCAATAAAACTTAATACAGACTTTGGGTTTAAAAAAAATATAATAATAATCAATAAATAAACCTTAATATTGATAAAAATAATAATCCTAATAATAATAACTAAATGATTTATTTATAAATCCCAAATATAAGTTTAGTATGTTACATGTATACTCATGAGTAATTTGAAAAAATTACATTTTCTAACGGGCCCAACCACCTGTAAATGAAATAAAGCTACAACTATATATTTTTTTGTATTTTGTGAATTCTAATATTTAAAAATAATAAAAAATAAAAAATCGGGATGAACTCAGAACCCAGAATCATGGTTTTACAAAACTCAGATTCATTCGGGTTCTGGCCCAGGTTTAAAACTCTTGTTCCGGTCCAGGTATACCCGGGTTCCCCGGCCGGAACACGAATGAACAATCCTATGGTTAGATGTGTAGTCAAACACAACTTTATCTTCCTTGTCCATTAACCCACTATCTGGATTCCTCTTCAAACATCTTGGTCCCATCCTCCATGTTAAGAAGTAAGCAAAACAGAGGCGATGCCATTGAAGGAATACTTTATGTATATTTTCAAAATAGATGTACAGTGGCCTATATAATACAAAGGAGGGATTCAAATACCTTATGCTATGAAACACAAAAGGAAGTAAATAGTTTACTAAAGTTGTCAATATAAAAAGATGATATAATACAATAAAATATAATAAAGATGGGATCCACAAGATCAATAATACTCCCCCTCGAGTTGGAGCATGAATGTCCATAAGGCCCAAGGCTTTGGTGAAAATGTCAGCAACTTAATTGGTGGTCGAGACATGAGAGGTAGATCATAACTTTCAACGAACAGTATGGCAGTCGATCTTGATGTGATTGGTACGTTCATGAAAAACTAGATTCTGAGCGATGTGGAGAGCAACTTAACTATCACAATAAAGTAACATAGGCTAAGTATGAGGATCAATAATATCATTAAGGAGTGTCTTGATACTAACAAGTTCACAGGTAATGTAGGCTAAGGCGTGATACTTAGCTTTAGCATAAGAATGAGAAATTGTGGCTTGTTTCTTCCTATGTCAGGTGATAAGAATAGTGCCAAGTTGGATAAATAAACTAGCCTAATGCGAGAGGACAACTGGCCCAATCTGAGTCTAAAAAAGCAGAGACTTGCAGTGAGTTATCAACAGAGAATAAAGGCCTTGACCATGAGATGATTTGATGTAATGTAGCACAAGAAAGAAAACATCATAATGTGGTTGGTGTGGTTGATGCATGAATTGATTCAAAATGTTGACAGGGAAAACAATGTCCAACCTTGTAATGGTGAGATAGATTTATCTACCTCCCAAATGACGATATCAGCTCAGATCAAAGAGAAAGGTACCATCTGTGTCAGTGAGCTTAAGGTTCTATTCAATGGAAAAATGAGATGGGCAAGTGCCTAAATGACCACTATCAGTGTGGAATATCCAAGGAATATTTGTGCAGATTGAGAAAAATACCAGTAGGAGATTGGGCAACTTCTAATTTCACGAAAGTATTTTAAACAGCCAAGATCCTTGATTTTGAATTTTTGAGCATGGAAGCTCTTGATCTCAGTGGCAGAGGGATCATTGCATCATCAATATAAAGAAGGATGAGAGTAAAAGATGAACCATGGGAAAGAGTGAAGAGGGAATGATCAACCTCAAAATGTTGAAATTCAGTTGTAATCAAAATAGAGGAGAGCTTAGAGAACCAATTGTGAGAAGCTTGTTTGAGGCCATAGAGAGATTTATGAAGATGACAAACATAGGACTAGTTTCTGGTAGCAGCTATAGCAAGAACACATCACACTGTGACCAACTTGGCAACAAGGGCAAACGTGTTATGGTAGTCGAGACCTTCAACCTAAGTGTATCCTTTGGGCATGAGACGAACTTTATGATGCTCAATGAATCCATCTACTTTAAGTTTAGTTTTGAACGCCCACTTGTGACCAATGGGTCTATTACTAGGAGGAAGGAGTTCAAGGGTCCAAGAGTGATTGGATCAGATCATCCTTCAAACCCTTATTACCTCCATTATTTGGAGAGCCCAGGCGCAATGCTTGTTTCCCGATCCCTCTCTGTTTCAGGGGACAATTATCATTCTTGGCATCAATCCATGCTCATTGCTTTGGAAGCCAAAAACAACATGTTTTTCTTGATAGAACTCTTGCTTGTCCTGATGAGAATAACTCTCATTTTGGAGCTTGGTGTTGTGGCAACAAGATGATTTTCTCTTGGCTTTTAAATGTTGTTTGCAAAGAAATTGCCAATAGTGTTTTATACATTACCAATGCCAAAGAAGTTTGGGATGACTTAAGAGATCGTTTCTCTCAAGCTAATGGCCCACAGATATTTCTACTTTAGAGAAAAGTTTCTGCTCTCTCTCAAGGGGCTCTTTATATTTCTACCTATTTCACTATTCTCAAAGGGTTGTGGGATGAACTCAATAACTAAACCCCTCCATGTATGTTCATGCGGTGCCCTCAAGGAAGTTGTTGTAATGAATCATTTTCAGCAGTTCGAGCTCATATCCTTCTTATGATGCCCATCCCACCCATTAATCAAGTTTTTTCTCTAGTCCATCAAGAGGAAAGACAACGTGAGATTCTTCCCACCCACCCCTCCTATGGAACCTATAGCTCTTTTATCTCGACAAGACTATACCAAAGCCAATAGACAGCCTCTCTCTCGTGCCAAAGAAAGACCTTTGTGTAGGCATTGTTGTATTTTAGGCCACACTATTGATCGTTGCTACAAACTACATGGCTTCCCACCCGGTTTTAAATTCAAAAATAAATCATCTACAACAACTATCACTACTACCTCAGATTCAACTCATGCTTCTTATGATTCTCTATCCCAATCTAATGTTTCTTCCCCTATGACAGCATCCACTATGTCTTTCACCACTGAGCAGTACTAGCATCTGATTTCTCTGCTGAATTTGATTTTGTTTCCGCTCTGTTCAATTACGGTCCTGTCACGGGTGATAATAGTGGCATACGGCCCAACCACGGGTTACAATAGTGGATACGGCCCAACCACAGGTAATAATAGTGGATTCGGCCCAACCACGGGTTATAATAGTGGATACGGTCCAACCACGGGTAATAATAATGGATACGGCCTTGCCACGGGTTAGAGTAATGGTCTCTGTTTTGAGTGCACACCTTGGTGACAGAGTGTTTTATGTTCTGCTTGGCTATCCGGAGATGCACAACCCTACCACGGGGGTTATACATGGCCTTTGTTCTGATATGATATTCTGATGATGATGATGATCATTTATGCTTTGCCAGAGAATATTTTGAATGAAATTATTTCTAAATCTTCGCTCTGATATTTTGATAACATGTTTTGCTTCCGCACTATGAAAATAAAAATGTTTTGTTATGCATTTTGATTTCTATAAATGCTCATATTTATACACTGGTATGTGTTCTCTGTTTACTGAGTTGTTGATAACTCACCCCTTATCTTCATATATTTTTCAGATAATTTTGATGGTTCAGCTGGAGAACAAGAGTAGAAAGTTTAATAAGGTGTGATGATCGTAGTGGAATAAGTGTCTGAAGGTACAAATGCTTATTTGAAAGTCGTAGTTAGTAAACTGATTTATTTTTCGGGTATTTGATTAGATGAGTTGAGGATGTTTTCGAGTTTTTGGAGAACTTCTAATTTATGTTATTGGGGATTTCTTTATTGTCGCCATGGAGGAACTTAGATTTTTAGTTTGATTAAGTGGATTAATATTTTATGAGATTTTCTGGATTTTATAAATTTTTAGTTTGATTAAGTGGATTAATATTTTATGGGATTTTTTGGATTTTATAGTTGTATTATTTAAATTAATTTTAAGTATTAAGAGCTAACTCTCCGGATCTCCAAGAACGGGCGTTACAACAAATGTGATTACACTAGATGCAAACAACATCATCAACCTGTAGCCTAGGGATTGAGATGGTAGGGATAAGTAATAGCCTAGGTTTGCACGTCTCTCTCAAAAACTTGAATTTAAAATGTTGGAGCTTTAAATCGGATAGCCGTTGCTTTTCGCTTCACGCAACGGTCAGATTTTCATGAAGAATTAGGACGTTGGAGTTTTATATTTTTCTTTATAAATATGATAATATTCCTTGTTGACGAACACAAAACAAGAACAAGAGCAGCATTTGACAAAGAGGGCTGCCATTCCTCTGCAGCAGGAGCACTTTCCATTCTCTTTTTCTTCAGGTGTAAATCCATTTCCGTTTATTCACTGATGTATTTAACTCTGTGAAATAGACATTGATTTCATTACTGTTTTGTTCTATTGTGCGTAATCAGCAACTTGGTGTTCCTTTTAATATACAATCTATTTGCCGAAATTGCAATAGGATTTCGTTTTCTTGGGAATAGATTGAATCTGGAAATGGGTTTAAATAGGTGAAAACAACCCTTTAATAAGAAAGAAATAGAAAAAAATCCCTTGCCTGCATAGATGCAGGAACCAAAACAATTTCTAGACCCTTGCGAGTTCGTCTTCGTTGGCTACTTGCTTTTATTTAAAACTCTGAGAAATTCAAACCGCCTCTTCCTCTGAGAAACCCATTGGAGTGAGTCTTTCTTGGCTTCTTGGTTTGAGTTTAGAGATAATTGACGTTGTTTGAAATCAAGATAATCTATGAATTCTATTCGTGAAAAAATTTTCTGCTTTGCATCCAACTTTCAATTTGTGCTATATTAAAATTTTCGAATTTAAAATGTCTGTTTTTTTATTCTTTTTGGGGGTTAGGAAAAATTGTTAATGATTCTTTTGTATTCTTCTTGGTGATGAAAATTTCAGCTTCTTCGTGAGTTTTTCGTCGTTTGTAACAAACAAAATCAACCCAAGTCGTGGGTTGAAAATTTTAAAAACAGATATTGTTTTTAATTTGTTACAAACGACTACTTGGACTGATAATGGGTATTGTTGTTACGCAGCATAAAATGCTGATGAGTCTAAAAATATATAAGGGGCGATATCTGTGTGTCCTTGATCGATGGGAAATGCAGACTAGAATCAGGAAATGCAGACTATATTGAGAAGGTCATTTGCTCATAAGACTTTGAAGAAAAGGAAGAACATATAATTAGTTTTTTAAATTTCTGGGTTGACACTAAAACATTATGGCAGCAAATTTCTTCTATATTTTCTAGTCGGCAATTACAATCTTGTTTTCATTTCTGATTTTGCCTTTTTGTTTAGGGATTTGATTTTGTGTAGACGTGGGAAGAGTATGCAAACGAGTTGATCAAGAGCATTGAAGAAAATAAAGGTCTAGGCAGACATACCGGAGGGCCTGATGATCAGGAAAGAGGTATGTCAGGAATTCAAGCAAAATATATGCAATTGGTATTGATGCAGCTTTTTTTCAGTGATTAAAATATTGAACTTTGAAGGCTACTGGTTTTATAAACTAGGTAGGTCTGTTCTGGTTTTATCAGAGCAACTTTTCTTTCGTCCTACTATGTTCTACTATGTTAGGCAACAATTTTTGGTTTCCATCTCATAGGATGCAACAAAAAAGCCCACATCAAATTTATGTTGTTTCCTTTCGAGTTTGTATTGTAAATAAACCTTTGTTTAACAAAGTGAAAACCTTACACGGTGAGAGTACAGAAGTTGTTATGCATTTTTCGGCCTTGACAATGTAGTCGGACGACCCACTCCTCTTATGTGGTGGTTCTTGCTGGTAGTGTATGGTTTATTTATGGTTTATGGCAAGAAATAATGATGACCCATATATATTGGTTCGACACTAAAACTTTCAGCTATGGGGTTTAGGTGTAAATCCACTTTGAATAAAGTTTGATACAAGCTAGCAAAGGATGCCTCAACTAGAGGGTGTAAAATCCACTATAAATAGAGCTCGAGGTTCCTAAGCATGCCTTGAGGAAGAGGTGGCGAGGATGAGGATGTGTTGAGTGAGGGTCCCGCAAAAACGGCCCAAGCTTTTCAATGATCACTCGAGGATAAAAATAGCCACATTTCTTGCAGATGCCTTGAGGAGGTGGTGAACAAGACCTCAGCCTCCCGGGCGAGGGGAAGGTAGCCCTTCCCAAAAATGCCTCGAGGGGGAGGGCGTGACGAAAGTCGACCCCAACTTCCCAACCGAGCTCAAGCGAAGCTGGGGGGCGAAGCTAGCCGCAGGTTCTACACCCCCAAGTTTCTAAGCATGCCTTGAGGAAGAGGTGGCGAAGACCCACCCACCTAGCTTCCCAAGGATGCCTCAAAGGAAATGGGAACGAAGCTAAACCTAGCTTCCCAAGCATGCCTCGAGAAAGAGGTGGTGAAGACACCCCGAGCATGCTTCGTGGAAAATGGGAGTGAGGGTGGCACTAGCCTCCCAGGAATTGCTCTTGGGAGGGTGCAGCGAAAGCCGACCCCAGCGTCCCTCTCGACCTCGACGGAAGGTGTAGCCCAACTTCCTGAACTACCTCGATGGAAAGAGGGTTGGGGGGGAGGGGGGAGGAGTGACGATGGCACCAGACTCTCTAGAATTGCTCAACGGAGGGTCTAGAGAAAGCCGGCCCCATTCTCATGATAGACCCATGGGAAGGACTGTGAATACGGCCTTAGCCCCCAATGATGCCACGAGGGAGGGAGACAAAGAATGGCGCAGCCTCTTGAGGACTTCTCAAGGGAGGAGGGTGCGGCAAAGCGGGCACTAACTTCTCATGGTAGCTAAAGGGAAGTGGAAGTGGAAGTGGGGGAAGACCGTCGTAACCTCCTGAGGATGCCTTGACGAAGAGGGGGGGGGGGGGAGGACTGGCTGGTGAGGGGTCAAGTTGAAGGCCGTGGCTGGAGAGGGCATCCCAGAAATGGCTATTTTAGCCCTCTAGGACTCAATTGAAAAGCTTTGGGGAGGGGTGGGGCAAGACTCAATACCTTGTGAGGATGTGTTGGAGTGAGGGTCCCACAAAAAAACGCCCAAGTTTTCTAATGATCGCCGAGCATGAAAGTAGCTACATTTCTTAAGCATGCAGGGGAGACTGTCACTACCTTGTGAGGCTGTGTTGAAGGCTGTGTTGAGTGAGGCATCCGCATGAAATGTGGCTATTTTAGCCCTCGAGGGATCATTGAAAAGCTTGGGGGAGGGGGTGGGGGGCAAGACTGTCACTACCTTGTGAGGATGTGTTGAGTGAGGGTCCCACAAAAACGGCCCAAGCTTTTCAATGATCGCTCGAGCATGAAAGTAGCCACATTTCTTGCGGATGCCTCGAGGAGGTGGTGAACACGACCTCAGCCTCCCGGGCCCTGAAGGTAGCCCTTCCAGATCATACCTTGAGAGAGAGGTGCTGAAGATCGCCCTAGGTTCTTGATGCTTTTAGGAAAAAGGGAGTTTGGATGGCACTAGATTCTCCAGTGAGAGCCGGGCCCCCATTCCCATGATAGACCCTAAGGGAAGGACAGTGAAGACGACCTCAACCTCCCCCAATGATGCCATGAGGGAGGGAGATAAAGATTGGCGCAACCTCCTGTAGACTTCCTCAAGGGAGGAGGGTGCAGTAAAACGGGCACTAGCTTCTCGTGGTAGCTCAACGGAAGTGGGGGAAGACTGTCATAACTTTTTGAAGATGCCTCGATGGAGGAGTCCCAAGACTGAGGATGCCTCGAGGGGTGGGTGAACACGACCTCATCCTCTTGAGGATATCAGGTGCCTCATGGGAATCAACAGTTTGCTCCAGGCTCCCAAAGATGCCTCAAAGGAAAGGTGAACATGGCACTCAGGGGACTGTCATAACCTCGAGGGAGGACCCCGCTTCCTTCAGATGTGTTGAGGGAAAAGGACAAAGACGGCCACATCCTACCTAAGATGCCTCAAGGGAAATGGTGAAGACAGTCGCACCCTTTAGAGGATGTAGGATGGGACGACAAAATCAGCCTTGGTTTTTGAGGATGCCTCAAGGGAAGGGTAAAAAGGCCCACAACCTCCCAATATGCCCCAAGGAGAGGGGGTGAACATGACACTCTGGGGGATTGTCATAACCTTCAGTGAAAAGGATGAGAACGACATTCTCCACCCTCATGACGACACTTTAGTAGTGACCGCACAGATTGCCAACTACATGACGATAAAGGTCCTGATCGACAATGGCAGTTCTGTCGATATCCTATTGTGGGAGGCCTTCGTCTGGATGGGGATCACGCCCGATCGGTTGTGCCTAGCTCCGACACCCCTCAAAAGCTTCACTTGATACGTAGTCCAGTCGATTGGTTCTTGCACCTTGTCCATCCTAGCAAGGAGGGCCCCAAGAATGGCAACTACCACGGTGGACTTTCTCATGGTAAAGGTCCCCTCCTCTAGCAACGCAATCTTCGGAGGACCAACCAACTCGAGGGCAGTAACCTCCACCTTCCACCTGAAGATGAGATTCTTAACTCCTGCGGGAGTGAGCCAGATCAAGATCAATGGTAAGCAGGTCCTGGCACAGGAATGCGATGCTCAAGAACTGAAACAGGAGGCCAAGAAGGTCCGAGCTCTCGAAGGAGTGTGAGAGGTTACCGACCCGCCCTCACCTCTGACCCTGACAAAGTTGGATGAAGAAGTGAGGGAACCAAAATGTCTCCTGAGCTGAGAAGATCCGTAAAGTTGCTCCTCATAGAGCACCAAGTCGTGTTCGTCTAGAGCCATGAAGAAATGCCGGGAATCAACACATCAGTCATCAAACATCGCCTGAGTGAGGATCCCAAGGCAAAAAAGGTCAAGCAAAAGCGTCGCAGCTTTAGTGCGGAGAAGTATGCAACCATCGTCGAGGAGGTCAACCATCTCCTAGCTACGTGGTTCATCAGGGAAGCCCAGGGAGAATGGCTTTTTAACGTGGTCCTAGTGAAGAAGGTGAGTGAGAAGTGGAAGATTTGTATTGACTTCACAACAAGGCCTGCTCGAAGGACAGCTTCCCACTACTGCACATAGACCTAATAGTGGATTCAATGGCCAGAGTATTTGGCCCAGGCGACGAGGAGAAGATGGCCTTCATCAGTAGTCCCACTGCTACAAAGCTTTGTCGTTTGGTCTAAAGCTAGGTGAAGGAGTATTTGGCCCACCCACCACTTCTCAGTCAGACTAAGCTAGGGGAAAGCTTTACTGTGTATACCTGGCCATGACCCCGAGCGCCGTGTTATACTAGTCCCCATCGAGGAGACTAATGACCCATCTACTACACAAGCCGTACTTTTCGAGTAGCTAAGGTTAGATACCCCCGAACGAAGATGCTTCAACGTTTGCATTAGTAATCGCCGCAAGGTGGCTAAGGCCATACTTCCAAGCCCACCCGTTGAAGGTACTCATTGATGTTCCCCTTAGAAAAATCCTGTAGAACCCTGATGTGTCTGGGTGATTGAATTGAGCGAGTTTGGCATCGAGTACCTCCCTCGCAAGATAATAAAGGGGCAAGTGCTGGTAGATTTCATAGCTGAATTCTCAAACCTCCCTGAAGAGACGCCTATCACACCCCAAGGCAAGCTCTACGTCGATAGCTCATCTTACCGAGTTGGGGGTAGGGGTGTAGATCATTATAAAGCTCGGGGAGGAGCATAACTATGAGGGGCATACCAACAACAAGGCCGAGTACAAGGCACTACTGGCTGGAATGTCAGTAGCCAGGTCGTTGCGAGCCACCAAGGTTGAGGTGAAGGCCAACTCGCAGGTGGAAGTCAGCCAGGTAACGAGGAAGTTTGCCATCAAAGTGGGGGAGGCACGTAACCTTTTCAATTACTTCCATATCCAGCAAATCCTGAGGGGGCAAAACCATAAAGCGACTGCTTGGTATAGGCCACCTCGGGCAAGGAAGGGAGGCCCCTCTGCCGGATCATACGGTAGCCCGAACGGTTGACACACCAGCTATCAAAATCCACATATCTATTATCCGGCCTGCATCGTCGGAGTGGACCAACGATATCATGGAGTACCTCGACGAAGTTCTGGTTCCAAACAACCAGGAGGAAGCACGAAAGATTAGAAATAGAGTGGTGCATTCCACATTGTCGGAAGGAGTCCTGTATAGGAGAGGTTTCTCCGAGCCCCTCTTGAGGTGCTTTTGGCCTTGGCAAGCCCAGTATGTCCTGGTCGTGAGATACACGAAAGGATCTGCAAAAATCACTTTGGTGGAAGGGCATTGGCTGCCAAGGTCACGCGTGCGGGGTACCATTGGCCCTACTCCCTCTGGGATGCGAAGGGCTCTGTGAAGAAATGCCCTAGCTGCCAAGAACATGTGCCCGTTCCCCATTGCCCACTAGAAGAACTGACATCCATCGTGTCCCTTTGGCCCTTTGCACATTGGGGCCTCGACCATATCAGCCCTTTTTCCCAGGGGCAAGGGAGGAGTGAAGTTTGTAGTAGTAGCAATCGATTACTTAACAAAGTGGGTAGAAGTAGAAGCACTGACAACCATCACGGCCCAGGCGATCACGAGATTCCTTTTGAAATCCATAGTCTGTCGGTTCGGCATTCCTCAAAGCCTCATATCAAACAATGGCAGACAGTTCGACTGCTCGCATTACCGGGAGTGGTGTGCTGAGCTCAGGATGGAGGCCAAGTACCCATCTCCAAGGCACCCACAAGCCAATAGACAACATTGGTGACCAACAAAACCTTGTTGAATATCCTGAAGAAGAAGCTGGGGGGCTAGAATGGGAGATAGGCTAAGGAACTCCGAAGTGTATTGTGGGCCCACTAAACATCCATCAAGACCCCAAGGGAGAAATAATACCTTTTGCACTTGTATACGGGACCGAAGTTGTGATCCCAGCCGAGGTGGGAATGCCCATGTACTGAGTTTAACACTTCAACGTTGACCAAACGACAAAGTATTGAAAGGAAACCTAAACCTTCTGGAAGAAAGGCGAGAAGAGTTAGCCAGTTGGACGGTGAATAACAAAAGGAAAGTCGAACAATACTTTAACAAACGAGTCCGACCTCGGGCCTTCAAGATTTGAGACTTGGTCCTTAGGCAGACGAGGGCCACCACCTAGGAAGAAGGAAAGCCAAGTCCCCCGATAGGAAGGGCCCTATGTGGTGATTTCTTTAGACATTCTTGGGCCCTATTTCAAGTATTTGAAGTGATAGGGGGAAAAAATTTGTTAATAAAAATATTGAAGTTTTTTGTGATGAAAATGGTTTTATGCATAATTTCTCTACTCCTCGAACTCCTCAATAAAATGGGGGTAGTAGAGAGAAAGAACAGATCTCTTCAAGAGATGGCTAGAACAATGCACAATGAGAACAACTTGCCTAGTTATTTTTGGGCCGAAGCGGTAAGTACTACTTGTTATGTCATAAATAGAATTATGTTAAGGTCTAAGTTAGATAAAAACCCCAATGAGCTTTGGAATAGGAAAAAAATTCAACATTGGTTACTTTCTTGTATTTCGATGCAAATACTTCATTTTGAATGACAGGGATAATTTAGGCAAATTTGATGCAAAATCTGATGAAGACATATTTCTCGGGTATTCTACTAATAGTAAAGCTTATAGAGTTTTCAATAAAAAAGACTTTGACTGTACAAGAATCTAATCATCTACTCTCCAAAAAATCTGTTGATGAAGAAATTGAATGTATAAATAAAATAGATATAGTCTCAATCTCAACAAAGAGAACACAATAGAGAGTAAGTAAAAATCATTAAAACTTGATGCAAGATGCAACCGAACTGTGGAAACTTGTGAAGGATCATCTAGAGGAACAAATTCTAGTAGAACATTCACGAGGTGTAAGTACTCGATCATCTCTTAGAAATATTTGCAATCATACTGCTTTTCTATCTCAAATTGAACCCAAAAATATTGATGAAGTACTTCTTGATGAATCTTGGATTTTAGCTATGCAAGAAGAGCTAAATCAATTTGAAAGAAATAGACCTAAAAATCATACTATTTACTGGAAGATGAGTCCAGAGTCATCATTATAAACAAGACTTGACTTTGTAGCCCAAGGTTTCAATCAAAAAGAAAGAATCGATTATGAGAAATATGCTCCGGTTGCAAGATTAGAAGCTATTCGATTGCTATGCTATAAAAATTTCAAACTTTTTCAAATGGATGCTAAAAGTGCCTTTTTAAATGGTTTTATAAATTAAGAGGTATATCTTGAGCGGCCTCTAGGTTTTGAAAATCATATTTCTTCAAATCTTGTTTTCAAGTTCACAAAAGTACAATATTGACTCAAACAAGCCCTCAGAGCTCGGTACGAGAGACTTAGTGGCTTCTTGATTGAAAAGGATTTTTTAAGAAGGAAAATCGATATAACTCTTTTCATCAAACATGAAAAAGATAATATTCTTTTTATTCAGATTTATGTGGATGATATAATATTTGGTGCTACTAATGAAAATATATGCCAAGATTTTGCGAAGAGTATGCAGGAAGAATTTGAAATGTGCAAGATATGAGAATTTAACTTCTTTCTCGGATTGTAAATCAAGCAAGCAAAAAGTAGAACATTCATCAATCAATCAAAATATATCAAAAAATTACTCAAAAAGTTTGGGATGGAGGTACGAAACAAATTGGAATACCATTTAGCCCATCTACCAAACTTGCGAAGAATGAAGCTGGCAAGCCAGTTGACTCAAAGGTATATCGAGGTATGATTGCTAGTCTATTATATTTGACAGCCAGTGGACCAAATATTATGTTCAGTGTATGCTTATGTGCATGTTTTCAATCATCGCCAAAAGAATCTGACTTGACTGCAGTTAAGCACATTTTTAGATATCTTGCTGGTACAATTGACCTAGGGTTATGGTATCCTAAGTATACTTATTTTGATCTAATCAGCTACTCAAATGCAGATTATGCTGGTTGCAAAGTTGATCGAAAAAGCACTAGTGGTTTAGTAAAATGTCATTTCTTAGGTCGTGCACTTGTTTCATGGTTTAGTAAAAAGTAAAATTTTGTTACATTATCTACTTTTGTGGTAGAATATGTTGTTGTGGGTAGTTGTTGTGCTCAAAATCTTTACATGAAGCAACCAACTTAAGAATTTTAAGCTCATACACAATCACATTCCAATAAAATGTGATAATACAAGTGCAATAAATATTTCAAATAATCCAATACAACATTCTAGAACTTGCATATTGAGATTAGATATCATTTTCTTCGAGATCATGTGCAGAAGGGCGATATTATACTAGAATTCACAAGCATACACGATCAATTGGCATACATGTTCACAAAACCTCTACCAAAAGATAGACTATGCATGATTAGAAGAGAAATATGAATGATGCATGCCATGAATATCTATTAAATATTTTTTTTATTATCTCAAATGACTTACAAAAACTTGAGACTTTTAGCCTCATTTTTCAAATGCTCTTGCTCTTCATATATCAACATGGCATCCTTATCTAAAGGATTAGGCAGTCGAAATGAAGAAGTAAGCAAGGATTTTAAATCCTTATTCTCCTGCCTCAAGTCTCCTATTTTTTTGTTAGACTCATGAACGAGACGTTGAAGTACATAAATCTTCTCGTTAAGCTTTTCAACCTCATGAGTTATGGACTGCAAACGTCGAGAAAATGCGACAATGGACAATGAGTATCGAGTACCAAGACTCTGAAGTTCATAATAATGGCTTTTTCATCTAACTTGTTAGATCACTCTCATGTTGCATCATGGCATTTATGGTACATGCAGAAATAACTGGTGGCTGGGGTGCAGTATATCCCATGTAGTGAACAAGGTTGAATGTGAATGCAGATAGAGTACAGAGAGCAAAGAAGACTTGATGCGAATTAAATGAAACTCAAGACTCATTTTATAGAGATGGAAATGAGAACAAGACATGCTATTAGTTCTTAAAAACAAACTTAGTCAATATTACAAGATATTCTGGATGCATATTTTATTTAGCTCATCTAGCGAGATTAACTGCAGACTATCCCTATTTTTCTCGTAAACGTTGAACCTCTGTTGCTAACTGCTGATGTTGACTTTGAATTTGTACCCTCTCTCGTTCCAACTCCTCTATTCATGGTTGTGGGTCATGAGCGTAATAGTCCACAAATTTCTTCAATTCATTGTTTTCTTATTTTAATCTTTTATTCTTTCTACTTTTATTAGCAAGCCTTTGATGCAACTCGAATATTTGATTGTTAAGCCGATCAACCTCACTCACCCTCGCCAGTAACCTCCGAGACATGGTCATAATAGATGCATCATATTGAGCACTAAGTATTCTTGATCCTACAAGAACCTCGGTATCAATCCTGCTTGAAAAATGCATCTATACTCCTATCATGGCGTTGACGACCTCATGAGAGAAAATTACCAGTTGAGGCGCAAATGGTTCCTGATTCAAATTTAAAACATTATTGGAAGAATGTTGCTCGGCCATGCTATCGTGGTGAATAAACTGAAACTAGGTCAATAGGCAATGCGATAATTTGTTCTGTGGGTAGTCGAAGGGTGAAAATAGTCTTTTTGCAGAAACCCAGAGCATTAAATTATCTGCAAAAGGTGTTAGAGTTAATCTAGGCGGGACCCGAGCTAGGCTTGAGGTCTTGCAGCTTGCGTCAAGGACCCAAGCGGCTCCATGTTTTGCGGTACGGATCAGGGACCCAGGCGGCTCCGTACTTTATAGCACTTGTCAGGAACGAGACGGCTCCTGGTTTTGTAGCACTTATCTGGACTCGGGCGGTTCCAATTATTCAACTCTCCACAGTTTCTACAAACACACCGTTTTCATCAGTCCAATGGCATTGCTTACTACGGTTCCTTTTTAATGATGCCAACAGGGGAAAAAATTTTATACTAGAACATTAACATGTTCTTTCCAATATTTTATTTGTTAAGCTTGTTATATATGCTTAGAATTATGTTTATCTATTGCTTGAAAAACTAACACATATTCTCAAGGGGAGCTTAAGTATTACTACAGGATTCAGAGTTCTACCAAGTATTTGTCATCATAAAAAATGGGGAGATTGTTGAACCTAGGGTTTCAAGCCTCATATAATTACATATCTACATATGGATTTTAATGATAACAAATGAATTCAAGTATAAAGGAATCTCAAACTCAAGTTGTCTACACAATGAAGCCAAACACATCAATCAACCAAGCAAGAGCAAGAAATGAAACAAGCTCCCAAATGAAGCTCTTAGATTAATTTTGTACATATTTTTATAAAATTTGAAATTGCATTAAGGCTCAAAATTAATCTTTTATCGTAAAATATCAAATTGCATTTTCCACATGTGCATGACATATTTAAAAATTAAAAGTTTGGAATTTGAACTTTTGAAAGATGGTTGATTATCATCTTTCACATGTGCATGTTTGGTTTGAAACTTTTCAAAAGTGAATGATATATTATCTTTGAAAATTTCAAGAAGGAAAAAATTTGATTTGAATATTTTGAAAAGTAAATGATGTTGTCTTTGATAATCATGGAAAGCAAAACTTTGATTTAAATATTTTAAAAAAATGAATAATGTTGTCTTTGACAATTACGGAATGTAAAACTTTGATTTGAAAATTTTAAAAAGTGAAAGATGTTGTCATTACTGTGTGAATCTTTTCAAATTTGAAAATGAAGTATCATGTGCCTACAAATAGCTTATTTGAGATCTTCAATTTAACAACTACAACAACAAGAGCATACGCACGTCATTGCAAGTTTTACAATATTCATTCAAAGCTTTCACTCTCTCTTTTCTAAGCATTGAGCATTAATCCTTATTCATTTTGAGAGGGATGTAGTTTGCGTTGTATTGTTTTTACTCTACTCATTGAGAAGTGTTTTCTAATAACCTACCCACTATCAGTTCTTGTATCAGTAAAAGGGTGTGCATAACCCTTGTGTGTGTAGAAGGTGTTCTACACATAGAATAGACATTGAATCACCATGTGTATGGTGATTACAAGTGTCGAGGGTGTTCTACATGGATTTTTTGTAGCGGTACTGTTAAAAGGTGTAATAAGTTTCTGTCTCCACCTGAAAGAGGTTGAATAGCGGATTTGGAATTTCTTAATGGGTAGCTTGAGGCGAGGACGTAGGCAGTGGGGCTAAACCTCATTAAAATACTGAGTTTGCTATCTCATACCTTTACTTTTTATATTTATTACTATTTCGTTCCTAGTTTATATTGTGTATTGATTTATAATTGCGGATTTTTAAAAGCAACCCAATTCACCCCCTCTCGTGTTAGTCATCTAGGCAACACATTGTCTTGGGCTAGAGCATCTTGAGCTCTTCGTGCTAGAAGCCAAGTCTCTGGACTTTCCATGATGCATTGGCTAGGGCCAAAGCCTCCCGAGCTCTGCCACGCACACAGCCATTCAGCACAAATTCTATGACTTGCCGACTTTCGAGTTATAAGCCAAGTCTCTGGACTTGCCGCAATGCACTGATTAGGGCCAGAGCCTCCCTAGCTCTGCCTCACCCATAGCCTAATGGACACAAGTCTAGTGACTTGCTGACCTTCGTGTTACAAGTCAAATCTTTGGACTTGCCGCTGGCTAGGGCCAAAGCCTCCCGAGCTCTGCCCCACCCACAATCAGATACAAGTCCCTTGACTTGTAGAACTTCATGCTACAAGCCAAGTCTCTGCACTTGTCGCGATGCATTGGCTAGGGCCAAAACCTCCCGAGCTCTGCCCCGCCCAAAGCCAGTCGGACAAGTCCCTTTACTTACCGACCTTCACTATACAAGTCGAGCCCCCAGACTCACTGTGGGTTTAGATTGGGCTAGAGCATCCAGAACTCTGCCTACACGACCCCTCGAAAAATAAGTCCCAAGGCTTGCCAAGCCCCATGGTGGACAAGGCTCAGCTCCCAGACTCGTTGCTAGGTTAAGGCCTTGAGGTGAAGGTCGAGCTTGCCGCGCGGGTTACATGTAACCACGCAGACATAGGTCCCGAAGAAGTGAGACTCGAGACCCATGTGTAAACAAAAATAAAAGGGAGAAAACACAAAAGAATAAGTACGAAGGGGCTCAAAGCCTGTACAAAAGTAACTAAGAGGACGGAGGGGGAGCGCCTAGGAGGAATGGAGGCATTCATGGCTTCCTGAGGTTCTTGATAAACACATAAGCCTGAGGGTTCGGTTCTAAGGATGTTAGACTAAAAGTATTGAGATCTGTCTCTGGATATTCCCCTAGATGGTTCCATAGCCGTTCGAGGCTCTCCTTGTAGCCGTACCCCAAGTAGCGTTGTGTATGGCCCGAGTGCATTGAATCTCGGACCTGTTCTCCCCCTTTTACAGGATGCTTCCCTTTGGTTGGATTCCATGATCGAGATATGCATGTCCTGAGCAAAGATGGTGTTCGTCGCATGCAGCAACTTGACTTCGAGCCCATCGATCAGAGCCTCCTTCTGTCACACCTCATCCCTCTGACGTTGAACTTCCCAGGCAAGTGAGAAAAGCTTGAACAACAGCCGAGAACGCCTCCTGGTGGCTGAAGCTACTCCTGGGCCATCTAGTCCTTCTCCTCCTGAAGCGTCAGGAGCCCCATCCAAAGCAATCGTAGCTCCTCCCTTTTCTATAGGTCCTTCTGCACATCCTAGAGACACCTACACTCCAAGGAAACTCGAGTGAGCTCCACTTTGATCCCAACCACCTCCATCTTTAGCCCAGACTCTTTCCTCTTCAGCTTTTGGACCTTGTCCCATAGGAGCATATGGTGTTTCTTCATGGACTCGAGGTCCTCTATTCGTCCGTTGCGCTCTAAGGAGAGGGCCTCGATGTCCTAGTTCACCTTGCAAACCTCTAGACGGGCAAGGGATCCGAGGAGACCCTTCGGGATCGTTGGCTCTCTCTAGGTGTTTAGACAAAGCTCAACAAAGATGGTATTGGATTGTCTGAAGGCACGCTTATTGGCCAAGGGATATCTTCAAATTGATGGTATAGATTTTTCGGAAACACATTCTCCTGTTTTCAAACCCGGTACAATCAGGTTGGTTCTCTCTATTGCCGTGGTTAAAGGATGTAGCATTCGACAACTCGACATGAAGAATGCATTTCTTCACGTTTCCTCAATAAGCGTGTTTATATGTAGCAACCTCCAGGATTTGAAGATCCGAATTTTCCCGACCATGTATGCTTGTTGAACAAAGCCATCTATGGCTTAAAGCAAGCGCCAAGGGCGTGATTTGATAGGTTCAACACATTTCTTCTTGCAACTGGTTTCCATTGCAGCTTAATTGACCCAAGTCTTTTTATCAATAAATCTGAGCAAGGTATCTTGTTGTTACTTATTTTTGTAGATGACATAATTCATACGGGCTCAAGTGCTTCTTTAATTCAGACTTTCACAGCAACTCTACATAATAAATTTGTCATGAAAGATCTTGGCAAGCTCCATTATTTTTTGGGTGTACAGGTCTCAAATGTTTCTGGTAGTCTTCTTCTTCACCAAACAAAGTATGCCATTGACTTGTTGGAAAGAGATTCCATTCATGAAGCCAAGCCAATCAACACTCCCAAGTGCCAGAAAAATAAACCTGATTCACCCTCTTCCTTACAAGGATCCTCGGCCATTATCGATCCTTGGTTGGAGCTCTATCTCATGCTAACTCAACTCGACATTTCTTACAATGTCAATTATGTGGCTTAGTTCATGTAAGCATCGACTGATAATCATTTCACCATGGTTCATCGCATTCTACGATACATCAAGGGAACTGTCGACCTCGGCCTCCATGTTCAATCCTCCAGCACTTTTGATTTTATGCCTTCTCCAATGTGGATTGGGCAGGTTTTCCCTTAACTCATCACTCCACCATTGGATACTATACCTATCACGGTGGTAATATAATTTCTTGGTGTGCAAAAAAGCAACCAACTATATCAAGATCAAGCTCCGAAGCAGAATACAGAGCTAAGGCTCAAGCAACTGCAGAGTTAACATGGATTACTTTCCTTCTTCGTAACTTGGATTCCTCTTGACTGTGCTCCTACCTTGTTTTGTGATAATTTGAGTTCTTTATTCATGATTGTGAATCCTATTTTTCACGCTCAATGCAAACATATTGAACTAGATTATCACTATGCCCGTGAAAGGGTCTCACTTGGTTTGCTAGTTACTCAACATGTCTCTGATGTCATTGGTGGCCGTGGAAATTTGGTAGGGGAAAAGATGGAAGGCCTGATCTTATTATGATTTATGAAGCTTTGGGGAGAAAATTTATAGATAAGAAGATTGGGGTTCTGGTTGGAGACCAAATTGATTGATTTATTGAATGATGAATCATGTGTGTATTAACGGATTCTCCAATTACAAGTGCTACAACTATTAAAAAATTTTATAAAAATAAATTTACTAACTGACATGACTTTATATGATACGTTATATCTATTTTATAATATAAATAATAATTTACAATCTAATGTACCATGTCAAGCAATGTCATAGATCACCTGGTAGATTTATTTTTGTGAGATCTCTTTATGGTTAAAGTATTTTCCTTACTATTATAATATAAAAAGAATTGAAAATAAGATTGATATCTTCATTTATTTTAGTAAACAATACTCATAAACGTGATTGTAATTCTTAGTGAACACAAAACAAAGTTTTTGAATGTGATTTGAACTTTGTTCAGTGAGATATATATTATAATGTGGCCGTAGAAGAGAAGAGCCAATCGCCACCATAGGCATACGCGCATGGTACGGACACATCGCCCTGGCCCCTCGTAGCATTTCTTTAATTGCAAATCGTGCATCCAGCCTTTTTCTCCACCTAAATATCAATAGTATGTGTTCACAGCTAAATTGATCGGAAGTGCCTTGTGTTGTACTTTGCTCTCCACACTGCATTGCCTCTTGCCCGATCTATTCCATCAATATTTCTTTTGAATAATATGTGTAGTTCATTTTTTTCTTTTTTTTAAGAAATTATACTTTAACTTCCTCGAAGCACCATTAGTACTTTTGGAACTTTACCATTTCAAATTACCTAAGTTGTTAAAATATTAGATGATGTATATGAATTTATATTCGAATTATGGTATCAACAACAACTTCAATAGATTAAAAGTTACATTGTTCTTTAAAGTTGTACCCATATATATAATTTTCTATACTGAAATAATATAATGGAAATTACACCTAAGGTTTTGATTGGCCATCAACTATATGCAGGTTAGATCAATAAGACTGTTCATCTGAGTTGGGTTTTTTCCCAACTCGGGTCGGAACCCGGGCCAGTACTCCATTTTTTTTTCCTAGATTCAACTTCTTCTTGTTCAAATTTTTGTGTGATCATGCCACAGTATTACAGTATTCCCCTGCATTCACGTAATCCTCAAAGCCCTAGAAGAACCTTCCAAAAGTAATACTCCACAGATATTACATAATCTTTTTCTTGAGAACCGCACAGATTCTTCAAAGTACAGAGAAAGCAATACGTTTTTGTTCTGCCATAGCCGTCTTTGTAGTGTGGGAAAGCAAAGAGGGTTTACAAGAAGCTCTTAGGGGTCTCATTTTCTTAGACCAGCTTTTTACTTTTCTTACAAGTTATAAAAAGCTTTGACCTACTTCTTGAGCACTGGCAGAGATGTATGCTTTATAGGGTCATGTATTGTAACAACCCATTCCCGTATGCTAGCAGTGTCACATGTTTTCATAAAAGTTTATCGGGCAAGAGATATCATATTTAATAACATGAAATTATCATTTATTTTATAAAAGATTTATCTAATAAAAAAGTCTTAACTTAAATGATTTATCTAATAAAAAATTCTTCTAAAAGCTTAAATGAATAAACTGAATAAATTTATATCATAAAAGCAATTTTATTCTAGAAAGTCTGAAACTAAATCAATTACTCCTTCAAATCCTGGCCCGCCTGCTCTTATTCATCATGCACACCTGAATGGTTAAAAGACATGAAATAAACTAAAACAAGTGGAAGACTCGTCAAGAAGTCCATCACAACATAAACATAATAAACAAAGTTTTCATAAAAAATTTCATGCTGAGAGCTTAAATTCATGAATGTTCATACTGATGTTTATGCTATGCATGACTGATTTATCTAAATTAACTGACTAATATGACTTAACTGATTGATCTGACTGGCCAACACACTTAACCCTATGTGTGAGGTTGTGCACCGGCCCCATGTCCCGCAGCTGCGAGGCGAGCCACTGATAGTGTTCTGGCATACTATGGTGGACTACTGTTGAGTTCGTGGCTAGCACATCCACCCTGAAACTGCATTAGTACTATGCATCTGAATGGCCATCTGATTAACTGATCTTATCTTATCTTATACTTAAATTCAAGATAGCTTACGTGTCTTATACACATGAGACGCATGATATAATACATACATAATTATAATTTCTGAATTTGGACATGATGTCTAATGATATGATCGTATGCTATGCTGGATGACATGTTTGCATATGACATGAGTGGTGCATAAATAATGACTGTCAATGAGTTGGCTTGAATAATACTTATATATAAGCTGAACTGTGATGATCCTAATTTATGATCAAATTACTTACCTCGCAGTGCCAGTGCTATTTACTGAATCTCACTTCATAGCTCGTCACCTATATGAAGTGTTAAATGTCACTAAATCTGTCTAGGAAAACATGTCATAATATCCCACTTAATTTAAAATTCATACTGTAGAACTATAATGAATAAATATTCTGTTTAATATAAAATCAATGAATGTTTATATCTTAAATTATTTAAATACTAATAACATATTTTAATTTAGTAGGAAATCGTATTGTATTTAAATATATTAAATAACAGTAGAAAGTCATTTCATAAAAAGAGATTTACTCCATTTAAGGCTTCCAAAGTAAATTTAAACTCTTTATTATAAAATTTAATGAACTTTCACTATCAAATTTAATAATTAATAACATGGATAATTTTATGTAAATCATAGGATTTTTGGATTAAAATAATTATTCAAATAACACCAGCCCATTAAATATTAACCCAGTCCAATTAAAAAATATCAACTTAACCTAATTTAAAAAATATCTCTGAAGTAGATAGACCAACACTTTGGGAAAAAGAAAAAGAAAAACAAGTCCAAAATACTACAACAGGGGAAAAGTTTTAAGCCCAACGTTGGCTGCCATGTGTTAAAGGATATGCAAGTAATTAAAATTAAAGATTACCCTTATGTAATACTAAGCTTGCAGGGTAACAACTGACAATGAGAGGAAAAGAAGCTTTAAATGGCAATCTTGTAATTATAGGAACATAGGTTTATACTTTTTTGAAGACCTAAAAGCATCTTGTAATTATAGCAACTTACTTTTTCTGAAAATTGAAGACAAATAAAGCAACTTTAAGCATTCTAGAACCAATGCGGCAATACTTACCGAGCGGAAGAGGCATCGTCTGAATGAAGGCACAGTGCGATGAAGTTGAGTATAGACCATGGACGGCGCGGCTAAAGAGCACTGTGAGAGAGAGAGAGAGACCATTGGATGCGGTCAAATGAGAAACAAGGAGCAGAGGGATTGAGTTTTGAGATAGATAACTTAAGGGGAGGAAGAGACGCAGCTGGTGGAGCACTGAGGGAGGCCTCTCAGAGGTAAAAATGATGAGTGTCAGTTCTGAGTAAGATGGAGAGCAAATCAGACTTGCATGAGTACTTTGTGATACTTAATTCTTTTCTGTGGTTGAAAAATACAGACAGGGAATGAATAAATAGAGAAACCGTCTTGAACGTGTCTCATGCACTTTAGGAAGTTTGCTGGACGAAGACTCCACCGAAAATAGAGGGATAATGAAGGGGGTAACGTGAAGTGTAGAGAGGTTTAATTGAAATGGGTTTCGGTGTAGATAAAACTGACTAGGAAAATCTAGAAAATCACTTGAGATTTAGTCCACATCCGATAAACCTTAATACAGACTTTGGGTTTTAAATAAAATATAATAATAATCAATAAATAAAACCTTAATATTGTTAAAAATAATAATCATAATAATCATAACTAAATAATAACTAAATGATTTATTTATAAATCCCAAATATAAGTTTAGTATGTTACATGTATACTCATGAGTAATTTGAAAAAATTACATTTTCTAACGGGCCCAATGAAATAAACTACAACTATATTTTTTTACATTTTTTTTTTTTTGCGAATTCCATTATTTAAAAAAAATAAAAAACCGGGTTGAACCCAGAACCCAGAATCCTAGTTTTAAAAAACTCGGATTCATTCGGGTTCTGGCCCATGTTTAAAACCCTTGTTCTGGTCCAAGTATACCTGGGTTCGCGAGCCGGAACCTAGATGAACAATCATAAGGTTAGATGTGTAGTCAAACACAACTTTCTCTTCCTTGTCCATTAACCCACTATCTGGATTCCTCTTAAAACATCTTGGTCTCCCATCCTCCATGTTTGGAAATAAGCAAAACAGAGGCGACATCATTGAAGGAAAATTTTTTGTATATTTTCATAATAAATGTACAGTGGCCTATATAATACACGGAGGGATTCAAATACCTTATGCTATGAAACACAAAAGGAAGGAAATAGTTTACTAAAGTTGTCAATACAATAAAATATAATAAAGATGGGACCCACAAGATCAATAATACTCCCCCTCAAGTTGGAGCATGAAGGTCCATAAGGCCCAACATGCGTGATAAGATTTGAAAGCGTTCACAGCCCAAGGCTTTGGTGAAAATGTCAGCAACTTAATTGGTGGTCGAGACATGGGAGGTAGATCATAACTTTCAACGAACAGTATGACAGTCGATCTTGATGTGCTTGGTACGTTCATGAAAAATTGGATTCAGAGCGATGTGGAGATCAACTTGACTATCACAATAAAGTAACATAGGCAGAGGATGAGGGACAATAATATCATTTAGGAGTGTCTTGATCCTAACAAGTTCATAGGTAATGTAGGCAAAGGCGTGATACTTAGCTTTAGTAGAAGAATGAGAAACTGTGGCTTGTTTCTTCTTATGTCAGGAGATAGGAATAGTGCCAAGTTGGATAAAGAAACTAGCCCAATGTGAGAGGACAACTGGCCCAATTTGAGTCTAAATAAGCAGAGACTTGCAGTGAGTTATCCACAGAGAATAAAGGCCTTGACCATGAGATGATTTGATGTAATGTAGCACAAGAACAAAAACATCATAATGTGGTCGGTGTGGTTGGTGTGGTTGATGCATGAATTGACTCAAAATGTTGACAGGGAAAACAATGTCCGACCTTGTAATGGTGAGATAGATTTATCTGCCTCCCAAATGACGATATGAGCTCAGATCAAAGAGAAGGGCACCATCTGTGTGAGTGAGCTTAAGGTTCTATTCACTGGGAAAATGAGATGGGCAAGTGCCTAAATGACCACTATTAGTGAGAATATCCAAGGAATATTTGCGCTGATTGAGAAAAATGCCAGTAGGGGATCGGGCAACTTCTAATTTTGCAAAAGTATTTTAAAGAGCCAAGATCCTTGATTATGAATTTTTGAGCATGGAAGCTCTTGATCTCGGTGGCAGAGGGATCATTTCATCATCAACATAGAGAAGGATGAGAGTAAAAGATGAACCTTGGAAAAGAGTGAAGAGGGAATGATCAACCTGAGAATGTCGAAATTCAATAGTAATCAAAATAGAGTCTAGCTTAGAGAACCAATTGTGAGAAGCTTGTCTGAGGCCATAGAGAGATTTCTGGAGATGACAAACACAAGACTAGTTCCGAGTAGCAGCTATAGCAAGAACAAGAACACATCACACTGTGACCAACTTGGCAACAAGGGAAAACGTGTTATGGTAGTCGAGACCTTCAACCTGAGTGTATCCCTTGGCCATGAGATGAACTTTATGATGCTCAATGAATCCATCTACTTTAAGTTTAGTTTTAAATGCCCACTTGCAACCAATCGGTCTATTACTAGGAGGAAGGAGTTCGAGGGTCCAAGAGTGATTGGATCAAGGGTCCATGAGGATGGTTAGAAACACAATGATAAGAAGAAAATAAGATAAAAAATGGATTGTACCTGAGTTGAGTCGATGAGCGGGTGAAGCCATGGATGTCAAAGAGGGCAATGGTGGACAAATGTAATCTTGAAGATAAGCAGGCCAAGTAAAGGTATGTTGAGGACGAGTGTGAGTGGATGGAGATGGTGAAGGTAGGGAGGGCATGGATGTAGACAATGGGGGTTCGGGAGGAGTTGGAGGTGTAGGCTCAGGAATAGAAGAGGGAGTAACAGGGGTTTGAGAGGAAGAAGGCGGTAGATGTTGAAAGGGAAATACATTTTCAATGAAGGTGACATCTCGAGAGATAAAGCAAACAATGGTTCTCTAAATCGTAGACCTTATATGCTTTGTGATGGAGAGGATACCCAGGAAAAATGCAACGAATAGCATGGGGGAAAAGTTTGTCACGGTGAGAGAGAAGGGTGTGGGCATAACATAAGCAACCAAAAATGCGAAGTTGGTTGTAGGAAGGAGACTTGTTCAAGAGGAGTTCATAGGGTAATTTGTGGTCAAGATAAGTAGAGGTGGTGCTATTGATGAAATAGGTGGCGATTAAAATGTATTCACCTCAAAAGGAGATGGGAAGTTATGCTTGCAAGTGTAAACAATGAGCGGACACTGAGTAGGTGATGATGTTTGCGTTCAGCAATCCCATTTTGTTGAGGGGTTTTGAGACACGTAGGCTCATGAAAAATGCCATTATTGTGAAAAAAGGATTGCATTTGAGAAGAAAACAATTATTGGCCATTGTCGGTGCGAATGTTAAGAATGGGCCATTGAAAATGAGTTTTAATTTGGGCATGCAAATGGGTGAGGTATGTAAATTTATATGTTTAAAATTTTGTATGTGTCAAATAAACCCATGTGGCTTGAAAATAATCATCAACTATGGTTAAGAAAATTGTGAGCACCAGAACTACAAGCAGTAGAATAACCACACCGTATATAACAATAAATTCGATGGAAAATAAAAGAGCTTTCATTAGGATTTAATGAAAAAAGAAGACGAGTGTGTCTCCCTTGTGCACAAACATCACATGGGAAATTAAAAGGAAAAATTGACAAAGTTTTGGGAATACAAGATGAGAATGGGTGACCAAGACGTTGAGAGAGTAAGGCCATGTAAAGGAGTGGTTTGTAGTGGTGGAGACCATCACGTACTTCACTCAGTCCAATCAGCTTCCTCATGGACAAGTCCTGAAAAACACAAAATGGGTAAAAAATAAAATAAAACAACACAATTGAGGGCTGCGGTGATTTCACTAATGGACAATAAATTAAATTTAAAAAAATGAACATATAGAATATTAGTTAAGGAAAGATTTGGGGACAAGTGAATGGTGCCAAGTTAAGTGACAAAAATGGTATCACCAGTGGGTAGTTGAATGGGACACTGAGTATCATGTGGATAGACATCCACAAGACAAGAAGATTGGGAGGGCATATGATCCTCTGCACCTGTATCATTGACCCAATCCAATTCATGTGGGGAAGAAACAAGGTTGCATGAGGATAACATACCAACAAAGTTGAGGAAGGTGGAGGATGTAAACGAGAGCAGATCCATGAGTTTTCGATATTGCTCTACTGTGAGGCCAGGGATAGCACAGTCCGTTGAAGAACTTGGAAGACTATTGACACTGTTCACCATAGGATAGGACCCGAGTTGCTCAACTAAAGAGGAGCATGAGTGTTGGCGTGGTTGTCCTTGTCGATTGGTGGGATAACCAAGGAGCTTGTAGCAGATGGATTTCCAATGTCTAAGAGCACCATAGTGATCGCACTTGGGACGACCACGAACCTTGCCTTTGGAGTCAGAATGACAGTGTTGGTTCGGAGAGCGAGTTACGAACATTGCAGTAGTATCCAAAGGAGATGTAGGCAAATGGAGAAGGCATTTTTTATCTTCCTAGTGAAGGATGGAATAAACCTTGCCGCATCTCACAATTTCTTCCTATTCTTTGTAGCTATGATATGTTAGGGATAGTTGATGGTACAAAACTCAGGTCCTCTAAATTTCTCTCAGAAACAAATCGTGATATTAGAATTTCAATCCAACTTATGTCCTTTCATAGAAAAAGGACCAAAATCTATTAAGCTAAATCATTTGTCCTCTCTCATCAACAATAGTCTATCTATGTAAGTCATTAGTACTTAACATCGGATACACATGCAAGTCAATATGCTACTGCATCTAAGTCAAGGATCTCCATTTCAAGTGACAATTGGACAATCTTAATCAAGGCACTAAATCTTGTTGAGAAAGCTTGTTGTTTGAGGCAAACTTGTCCTAGATGAAGATTTAATCTCATTTGCTCTTGGAGGACTCAGCCCCACATATAACTCTTTCACAACTGCATTCGCATTTTCAATTCGTGACAATGACATGTTCTTTTAAGACTTCCCAACTAAGCTACTAAATTATGAAATCCTCCTAGAGACCCAACATCAACATGTTGCTATTGCTGCTGGTAATGGATCCTTTGCCATTTACACTACCAAACCTTCTTCAAATAACTCTACTCACCAACCCTTTCATCACCCTAAATTGTCCTAAAATAAAAGAAGGCAATAAAAAACTACAATCAAATGCCTTTGGCTCCAACTCACCCAAACCTCAGAACCCCTCAGCCGGTAACCAGGCAATATATCACCTTGCCAAATATGTTAAAAGTTATTTTGTGTATATTGTTTATTTTCATATATGTATATTTTTAGTCCTATATACGTCAATATGTTTGTTAAAGTCTGTTAGGATTCTTTTTGTCCGTTTGCCTCACAGTCAGTATAGAGCAAAGGCCTTGTGTATATATTGCTCATGACAAGCACCTTTCCATTATACTGTATTTTTGTATTGCCTCCTCAATTTCAAAAGAGAATCTTCTTTACAGCTTTTTCTTCCATTCCTCTATTCTATTTTTGCCATGGTATCAGAGAACTATTGAGAAAAGAGTTTTTGTGTTCCTGCTTTCCTTACTTTTCTTGGTCACCAAACAAAATTCTCATGGCTCAACCTCCACCTACTGATAACCTAGATCATCCTTCAAACCCTTATTACCTCCATTATTTGGAGAGCCCAGGCGCAATGCTTGTTTCCCAACCCCTCTCTGTTTCAGGGGACAATTATCATTCTTGGCATCAATCCATGCTCATTGCTTTGGAAGCCAAAAACAAGCAGGTTTTTCTTGATGGAACTCTTGCTTGTCCTGATGAGAATAACTCTCTTTTTGGAGCTTGGTGTCGTTGCAACAAGATGATTTTCTCTTGGCTTTTAAATGTTGTTTGCAAAGAAATTTCCAAAAGTGTTTTATACATTACCAATGCCAAAGAAGTTTGGGATGACTTAAGAGATCGTTTCTCTCAAGCTAATGGCCAACAGATAGTTCAATTTCAGAGAAAAATTCCTGGTCTCTCTCAAGGGGCTCTTTCTATTTTTGCCTATTTCACTATTCTCAAAGGGTTGTGGGATTAACTCAATAACTACAAACCCCTCCATGTATGTTCATGCAATGCCCTCATAGAAGTTGTTGCGGCTCAACACTCTGAATATGTCATTCAATTTCTAGTTAGTCTCAATGAATCCTTTTCAGCAGTTAGAGCTCATATCCTTCTTATGATGCCCCTCCCACCCATTAATCAAGCTTTTCTCTAGTCCATCAAGAGGAAAGACAACTTGAGATTCTTCCCACCCCTCCTGTGGAACCTATAGCTCTTTTATCTCAACAAGACTATACCAAAGCCAATAGACAGCCTCTCTCTCATGCCAAAGAAAGACCTCTGTGTAGGCATTGTTGTATTTTAGGCCACACTGTTGATCGTTGCTACAAACTACATGGCTTCCCACCTAGTTTTAAATTCAAAAATAAATCAGCTACAACAACTATCACTACTACCTCAGATTCAACTCATGCTTCTTATGATTCTCTATCCCAATCTAATGTTTCTTCTCCAATGGTAGCATCCACTATGTCTTTCACCACTGAGCAGTACTAGCAACATATTTCTCTGCTAAATTCAAACTCTGTGAAGCCCATAGGTTCTACTACTCATTTTCCCAATCTAGCATTTTCTTACAATATCTCAAGTATATCATGCTTCTCTTCCTCTCACCCTTTACAATATCTCAAGTATAGCATACTTCTCTTCTTACTCAGTGTGTTTTTATTAGTTATCCATATGCTTCAAAGGGGTACAAACGTTTTGATCTTGCCACTAAAACAGTTTTTATATCAAGGGGTGTAGTATTCCATGAAACCATTTTTCCCTTTATTACTTCTGGTTTGCCACCTCCACCTTCCAATGATACCTCTCCTCTTGTACTACCCTTATCATCACCTAATTCTTCCCATGATTTCTCCTTTCATTCACCTCATGATTCTGATTTCACCACGCCTTCTCTAGACTCAGATAACTCTCATTCACCTCAAAATATAGAACCTCCTTCTTCACCTCTTAATCCTCCCTTTTTACCTACTCGTGCCTCTACTAGAATTAGAAGAGTTCCTGGCTACTTGTCTGATTTTCATCACATGCTTCTTCCCTCTCAGACCCCACTTCAGTCTTCCTTTCCTGATGGTCCTCTACAAGCAGGTACTCCCCATTCACTAGCTTCAACACTTTCTTATCATCAACTCTAACCATCTCATAAAGCTTTCACTCTCAACTTTTGTACTATTTCTAAACCAAAATCCTTTAATGAGGTTGTTTGTTATCCGCACTCGAGAAAAGCCATGGAAACTGAAATAGCTGCACTAGAAGCAAATCATACATGGGAATTAACTACTTTACCTATTGGTAAATCTGCCATTGGATGTAGACGAGTTTACAAAGTTAAAATCAAGTCTGATGGGTCAATTGAGAGGTACAAGGCCAGATTAGTGGCCAAGGGTTACACACAATTAGAAGGTTTTGATTATTATAAAACCTTTTCTCCAGTAGCTAAAATGGTAACTTTTAAGACAGTTTTGGTCCTTGCCTCCATTTTAATTGGCATCTAACTCAATTAGATGTCAACAATGCATTCTTGCATGGTGAACTTCATGAAGAAGTTTCTATGAGCTTACCACCAGGATTTGCTAAACAAGGGGAGAATCAACAAGTATGTAACCCTCTTAAGTCTCTTTATGGCTCGAAACAAGCCTCGAGACAATGGTTTAGCAAATTTTCAGGAACTTTGATCACACATGGCTTCATACAATCAACTACAGACTACTCACTTCTCACTAAGGTCACGGGTTCATCCTTTATAGCTCTACTTGTTTATGTAGATGACATTTTGATAGCTTCCAATGACATGAATGCTGTTCAAGAACTCACTATTTTTCTAAAAAACAAATTCAAATTAAAGGACTTAGGACCTTTAAAATATTTTCTGGGTATTGAGATAGCTAGGTTAGCTAGTGGAATCATACTCAGTCAAAGAAAATATGCACTAGAGATTCTTGAATACAGTGGAATGCTGTGAAGTAAAGTGCAGAATTTTCCAATAGAGCAGAATTTGAAACTCAGCAAAACAGAGGGAAGTTGGCTTCATGATCGAACATCATAAAATGTTGTAATTGGTTGATTAATATATTTAACCATTACAAGGCCTGGCAATTCATATTCAGTGCAAGTTCTTTCTCAATACATGGACAAACCCACTCATACACACCTTGCAGCAACAAATAGAGTACTTCAATACATCAAAGGTACTACTGCCTCTTTCTATCCCCAAAATCAAAGTTACACTTAAAGGCCTTTGCAGATGCAGACTAGGCAGGCTGTGTAGACACTAGGAGAAGTGTCACTGGTTTTTATATTTTCCTTGGGGACTCACTGATTTCCTGGAAATCCAAAAACTAATCAACTGTCTCTATAAGTTCTGCAGAGGCAATTTATAGATCTATGGCATCAACAGTTTCTGAATTGAAATTGTCAAACGAGAAGAGTGCCTTTCCTTTCTCTGGGAGAAAGCGTGAGGTTGGAAGGGTGGGTGACCTTTAAGGAGCTTGGTAAACAATGCTTTTTGATATTTTCAGTAGATAGAAGACAAAGAAAGGGTCCTGAGTGGACGTCCATGGTTCTTTGACAGACACCTCCTCACCATGATGGAGGTGGATGACAAGGTATCCATAGAGGCACTGCAGTTTCACTTTGAACCCTTCTGGATACAACTCCACAACCTTCCACTATCAGTCATGATAGAAAGTTTTGGAGAGCAATTTGCAGAGTCCATAGGCCCTGTCATTAGAGTTGAGGCAGAGGCAGATGGTTGTGCATAGGGGAGGTGTCTTAGAGTAAAGGTGGCGGTGGACCTCAACAAACCATTATTACGAGTGACTGCAAAATTTTTGTTTTCATTGTGGTGTTCTTAATCATAAAGGAAAAGGGTGCTTGAGATCACGTACTACTCAACATGGAGAGACACTGCTCTCAACTCAGTTTGGTCCATGGCTTCGAGGACAACCCAGAAATACAAACATCTTTGATGCCCATAGATACGGTGGTTCTAAGGGCGGAAACAACCAACAGAGGGGTCAGCAAGGTGGAGAGGGCACTTTGATCCAAGAAGTTTCACTGCACAATGTACCAGAGGTCTATCCAGAAAAGGCGACAGAGGAAAATAAGGAAGGAGGATTTCGTGCAGGCCCATATCTGCCTTCAACAGAGGGCAAAGTAGGTGTAGGAACTTCTAATGATCCATGCCTCGGGAACATGTTTAGAAGCCAGGAGGTAAGTCAACCCTCTGACCATGCACATGCTACCTTTGTACAGGAGGGTGATAGGTGTTTAGAACCCTCTGTCCTCCAAGAGAACCATGGTCCTCACGTGGGGATTGATGCTGCAGCCAACCTAATATCAGGGACTTATAGCCCTCATGGACCTACGAGGGAAATAGGTCTTGAAATGGGAACGCATGAAATCAATAAAGGCAGTGTGGTAGCACCTACTGTTGAGGTATGTGGTTTTAAAAAAAAATAATAGAAAAAAAGGGTGTTTCTGGATAATTTACATGGCAAAGATATTACAATGACATCGATTGATGTTAATGGTATGAGTACATTGAGGAAATGGAAAAGGAAAGCTCGTAAGTATGTAACTAACACAGAAGGCACAGAAGGTAAGGGTAACTCGATCTCGGTTGACATCTCAAAATGTACTGCGAGGAACAAATATGCGAGGGGTTGTAAAAGGAGTTTACCCTTGCAGGAATCTATTGCAAAGAAGACAAAGATATGCTATGACACCAAAGGAATTACCATGGCTAAGGCAGAGGCTGGTTCCTAGCCCTGCCATCATCAATGAGCATCTTGGTGTGGAACTGCTGAGGGCTTGGGAACCCTCGTACAGTTAATGTCCTTAGGAACTTAACTAAGGAAAAGTACCCCAACTTAGTTTTCCTAGTGGAAACTAAATGCAGAAGGAATAGAATGGAGGTAGTAAGGAGATGTCTGCAGATGGATGGGTGTTTTTCAGTGAATTGTGTGGGGTTTAGTGGGGGTATTGCTCTCCTTTGGAAAGAGGATTGGAGTGTTAAAGTCATCAATTATACAAGATGGCTTATTAGTGCTTTGATCTAGGAGGAAGGAAGTGGACCAACATGGCAATTCATAGGTTTCTATGGGCATCCTAATACAAAGAAGAGAAGCAGTAGTTGGCAATTGTTAAAGATGCTTAAACCAACTAGTTCTATAACTTGGTTATGCGCTCGGGATTTTAACGAGATCCTCCATCAAAGTGACAAGATAGGTGGAGCCAGTAGATCATACAAACAGATTGAGGAATTTAGACAAGCTGTGGAATTTTGTGGTCCCAATGACATACAATCACATGGGCAGGAGTTTACTTGGTCGAATAATAGAAATGGCAGGGACTTTACAAAAGAAAAAATTGATAGAGCTCTTGGAAACAAGGAATGGAATGATCTCTATATATATGGTGTATGCAATGTTCTCCCTGCCATTAAGTCTGATCATTCTCCCTTGTCAATTAGTTTACATAACACTAATCATGGGAGGAAGAAATGAAGATGGTGCTTTAGATATGAAATGGCTTGGGAACTGAAGGAAGAATGCCAGCAGGTGGTGAGTGAGGCATGGTAGAAAACTTGTACAACAGAGTGTAAGGCCAAACTACTAAGGACCAAGCTTGAGTTATGCCAAAAGGATCTTTTGAGCTGGAGGCAGACACTTAAGCAACAAGAAGATATGGTTATCACAAAGGGGAAACAAAGTATTGGGCACTTTCAGAACACTGGTACAGGTGAGCACTTAGCAACTATGAAACATATTCAAGAGGAGGTGGTATCCTCCATAACAGCAAATGATATCAAATGGAAGCAAAGAGCGAAGCAACACTGGCTCAAGCATGGGGACAAGAACACTCAATACTTTAACATGCAGGTGAGCCAGAGAAGGAAGATCAATGTAGTCAAAAGCATAGAGGATTCTCAAGGAAGATGTGTTACTAAACAGTCAGAAATTGGAGAGGTCTTCATAGGTTTTTTCTCCTCTTTATTTACCACTTCCCACCCTTCATCTGTTGAGCACTGTTTGCATGTAATGGACACTAAACTAGATATGGACATGAAAGCTTGGCTTTTAAATCCTTTCACTAGGGAAGACATCAATGCGGCTGTATTTCATATGAACCCTTTAGGGTCGCCAAGTCCTGATGGGTTCCCTGCTCAGTTCTATCAAAAACACTAGGAGGTAGTTGGTGAACAAGTGTGCAGTTATGCTCTTAATTTTCTCGATCATGGTGGCTCACTCAATGACGTTAATGATACATATATTTTCACTTATCCCCAAAGTTTAAAGCCCCAAAAAGTAGCTGATTATAGGCCTATCAGTCTCTATAATGTATTATACAAGATTGTGTCTAAAACCATTGCAAATAGATTGAAAAAGATACTGCCTCAGATCATTGCCCCCAACCAGAGTGCATTTGTACCTGGAAGGCTCATATCTGATAACACCATGGTAGCCTATGAGATTCTACACTCTATGAACTCTAGAATGAAAGGCAAAAAAGGCTTCATGGCCCTTAAATTGGACATGAGCAAGGCCTACGATAGGGTAGAGTGGAAATTCATTGAAGCCATCATGATCAAGATGGAGTTTCCTGTACACTGGATTCATATCATCCAAGCTTGCCTCAATTCTGTATCTTACTTTATTCTTGTAAATGGAGAACCCCAACAGCGTTTTGTGCCTTCAAGGGGCCTAAGACAAGGGGACCCCTTGTCCCCTTATTTATTTATCTTGTGCAGAAGCCCTCACTTCTCTTCTAAATCAAGCTGAGGCATGTGGCAAGTTAACTCCTGTTTCAATTGGTAGAGGCCCAATCACTGTAATCACCTTTTCTTTGCTGATGACAGCCTCTTATTTTGTCAAGCAAAGCATGAGGAAATCAAATGTGTGCTTAATATCCTTGAACTATACGAGAAAGGATCAGGACAGGTACTTAACAAGGACAAATCTGCCATTTTCTTTAGTAAGAACACTCCCCAAGTAACTCAACAACAGATCTTGCAACTAGCAGGTGTCCAATCCACTTCTAGTTTTGAAAGATATCTGGGCTTATGTGCTTTGGTGGGCTCATATCTGATAACAACAGGTTCCCTTATTGACAGAACCTGGACTCGAGTTACTAATTGGAGGACTAAGTTTCTCTCTGCAGCAGGAAAGAAGATTTTGCCCAAGGCAGTCCTACAAGCTATCCCCACCTATGCAATGGGAATGTTTCTACTACCAGCATCTATTACCAGGAAGTTGAATCAGATTCTTAGGAAGTTTTGGTGGGGATTCAATGAAGACTCCTCCAAAATTCACTGGGTCAATTGGAAGCAACTCAGTGGCAACAAGGAAGTAGGAGGTCTTGGGTTTAGAGATCTAAGATGCTTTAATTTTGATTTACTCTCAAAGCAGGGATGGAGGATCCTTCAAAATCCAACATCCCTTGTGGCACAAATCTTAAAGCAAAAGTAATTTAACAAAGGTGATTTGCCTGAAGCAAAGTTGGGGACAAGGCCTTCCTTTGCATGGAGAGGCATTCATGCTAGCCTAACACTGTTAAAGAAAGGTCTTATATGGAGGGTTGGCAATGGCCATAAGATAAACATTTGGCAAGACAAATGGATCCCTTCATTACCTGCCCAAAAGATCTTGACTCCTCGAGAAGCAGATTTCTGGTGTGACAAAGTTAGTGATATCATTGATCATCAGCTGAAGCAATGACAGGAATCTCTCCTTTTTGAACTTTTTACTCATCAGGAAATAGAGGGTATCAAAGCCATTCCCATTAGTTTAGGGGGGAGAGAAGAAAAATTAATATCACAGTTTACTCCTAATAACATATACACAGTCAAAAGTGGATACCTTCTCAGCAAAGAAATGGAAAGACAGCAAGAAGGGGAATCATCAGGCAGAAAAAGGGACTGCCAAGTGTGGAGGACAATTTGGAAACTAAAAGTACCTCCTAACACCAAGGTGTTTCTATGGAGAGCATGCGGTGAGGCTCTCCTCACTCTGGATAATCTGAAAAGGAGAAAGGTAGTAGAGGACATCCTCTGTCTAATATGCAACCAAGAACCTGAGACTTCTGGCCATGCTTTATGGGGATGTATTGGTGCTAAAGACGTGTGGTGTCAAGGTCCAAAGAAAGTACAGAAACTATCTCTCCAAAGTGACTTGATTTTCAATGTTTGGGCAGGCCTGGTTGGCACTCTTGATCCAGTGGAGCTAGATGAGGTTGCAGTCACAATGAGGGTGATATGGTCTAGAAGAAATGACTGTTTACATGGGAAAGCTTTTAAACACCCACAAGAAGTCACAGATCAGGTAAAGACAGAACTTTTCTCTAATAAGGAGGCCCTCAAACAGGAAACTGGCCTTAATTCAAACCCTCTGGCAAGGGCACATAGATGGACAAAACCTGCAGTAGGGATTCTAAAAGTCAATTGGGATGCAGTTGTGCAATCGAGGGAAGGGAGAATTGGCATAGGTGTACTCATCAGAGACCATCAAGGTCTTGTGATAGGTGTCGTTCGTGCTAACAGAATCTTAAGAGGCAATCCTTTTGTTGCGGAAGCCTATGGACTCCTTATGGCAACTTGTTTTTGCAAGGATCTTGGATTAAGGCAGTTATGCCTGGAGGGAGACTCAAAACAGGTAGTGGACCTACTGAACCAAGATAGTTCCAATTGGAGCATGGGTGGATGTCTCATAACAGATGCCAAAACTATTCTAAATTCGGCTGTTGTGTGGTTAGTTTCACATATAATATCGTGAGGCTAATCAGCTCACATGTTAGCAAAGGCTGCACTCGATTGCATTGAAGATGTTTATGATATTGAGATATGTCCAACCTGTATTATTCCTTTGGTTACTAAGGATATGAGTTGATTTGATTCCTTTACTTTGTTCTATCATGTTTCATGTAAGTGTTTGATGTTGATTAATGAGATCAAGTTTATTATAAAAAAAACAGTTTGTGAATTAATGTGGCACATTGCGGAATGTCGCTATGGGATAGTAGGGATAAGTAATAGCCTAGGTTTGCACGTCTCTCTCAAAAACTTGAATTTAAAATGTTGGAGCTTTAAATCGGATAGCCGTTGCATTTCGCTTCACACAACGGTCAGATTTTCATGAAGAATTAGGACGTTGGAGTTTTATATTTTTCTTTATAAATATGATAATATTCCTTGTTGACGAACACAAAACAAGAACAAGAGCAGCATTTGACAAAGAGAGCTGCCATTCCTCTGCAGCAAGAGCACTTTCCATTCTCTTTTTCTTCAGGTGTAAATCCATTTCCGTTTATTCACTGATGTATTTAACTCTGTGAAATAGACATTGATTTCATTACTGTTTTGCTCTATTGGGCATAATCAGCAACTTGGTGTTCCTTTTAATATACAATCTATTTGCCGAAATTTCACTACTTGGATTGATAATGGGTATTGTTACGCAGCATAAAATGCTGATGAGTCTAAAAATATATAAGGGGCAATATATGTTGTCCTTGATCGATGGTTAGAAGGAAATGCAGACTAGAATCAGGAAATGCAGACTATATTGAGAAGGTCATTTGCTCATAAGACTTTGAAGAAAAGGAAGAACATATAATTAGTTTTTTAAATTTCGGGGTTGACACTAAAACATTATGGCAGCAAATTTCTTCTATATTCACTAGTCGGCAATTACAATCTGATTTTCATTTCTGATTTTGCCTTTTTGTTTAGGGATTTGATTTTGTGTAGACGTGGGAAGTATGCAAATGAGTTGATCAAGAGCATTGAAGAAAATAATGGTATAGGCAGACATACCGGAGGGCCTGATGATCAGGAAAGAGATATGCAAGGAATTCAAGCAAAATATATACAATTGGTATTGATGCACCTTTTTTTCAGTGATTACAATATTGAACTTTGAAGGCTACAATTAGTATGTTCTGGTTCATAAAATTACCCGTAATTCTTCTATCGGATCAACTTTTCTTCCATCCTACTATGTTCTACTATGTAAGGCAACAATTTTGGTTTCCATCTCGTAGGGTGCAACACAAAAGCCCAAATCATATTTATGTTGTTTCCTCTCCAGTTTGTGTTGTAAATGAACCTTTGTTTAACAAAGTGAACCTTACATAGTGAGAGTGCAGAAGTTGTTGATGCATTTTTTGGCCTCGACAATGTAGTTAGATGACCCACTCCTATCATGTGGTGGTTCTTGCTGGTAGTGTATTTGGGGTGTTTATTCATGGTTTATGGCAAGAAATAAAGATGACCCATATTTACATGGTTCGACACTAAAGTCTACTATAAATAGAGCTTGAGTTTCCTAAGCTTGCCTCGAGGAAGAGGTGGCGAAGACCCACCCAGCTTCCCAAGGATGCCTCGAGGGAAAATGGGACGAAGCTAACCTATCTTCCATAGCATGCCTCGAGAAAGGGGTGGTGAAGACCGCCTCAACTTCCCGAGCATGCTTGGAGGAAAATTGGAGTGAGGGTGACACTAGCCTCCCAGAAATTGCTCAAGGGAGGGTGCGGCGAAAGTCGACCGCAACTTCCCAACCAACCTCGAGGGAAGCTGGGGGGTGAAGCTAGCCTCAGGTTCTGTACCCCTAAGTTCCTAAGTATGCCTCAAGGAAAGAGGTGGCAAAGACCCACCTAGCTTCCCAAGGATGCCTCGAGGGATAGGGGAATGAAGCTAACCCTAGCTTCCCAAGCATGCCTCGAGAAAGAGGTGGTGACGGCACCAGCTTGGGGAGCATGCTACGAGGAAAATAGGAGCGAGGGTGGCAATAGTTTCCAAGGAATTGCTCAAGGGAGGGTGCGGCGAAAGCTGGCCCCAGCTTCCCAACCGACCTCGACAAAAGGTCAGCCCAACTTCCCGATCCACCTCAATGGAAAGGGACGGGGGGGAGTGAGGATGGCACTAGACTCACTAGAAGGGACGATCCAATGAAAGCTGGCCCCCCATTCCCATGATAGATGCACCCAAGGGAAGGACAGTGAAGACGGCCTCAACCTCCCAATGATGCCACGAGGGAGGGAGACAAATATTGGTGCAACCTCCCGAGAACTTATCAAGGGAGGAGGGTGCAGTATAGAAGGCACTAGCTTCTCGTGGTAGCTAAAGGGAAGTGGGGGAAGACTGGTGTAACCTCCTGAGGATGCCTTGACCGAAGGGGGGGCCAAGACTGTCGCTACCTATTGAGGATGCGTTGAGGCAGGGTTGCAGCAAAAACGGACCAAGCTACTTTTCAAGGATCCCTTGAGGGTGAAAATAGACGCATTTCTTGAGGAATCTATTGCCTCATGGGAATATACAATTGCCTCCTGAGGATAGCAATTGCCTCATGGGAATCTACAATCTACCTCAACTTCCAGAGGATACCTTGAGGGAAGGAGTGAAGACAGCCCTAGCCTCCCAAAGATACCTCGAATGAGGGGTGAACATGGCACTCAAGGGGACTGTCATAACCTCGAAGGAGTGGCTTCCTTCAGATGTATTGATGGAAGGGGACAAAAACTACTGCATCCTACCTAGGATGCCTCCAGGGAAAAGGTGAAGACGCAGTCGCACCCTCCAGAGGATGTAGGATGGCATGACAAAATCAACCTTGGGTTTTCAAGGATGCCTTAAGGGAAGGGTGAAAAGGCTCACAACCTCCCAATATGCCTCAAGGAAAGGGTGAACATGGCACTCAAGGGGACTATCATAACCTTCAATGAAAAGGATGAGGACAACATTCTTGACCCTCGCGACGAAACTTTAGTATAGTGACCGTGCAGATTGCCAACTACACGACGAGAAAGGTCCTTATTGACAATGGTAGTTCTGCCGATATCCTATTGTGGGAAGTCTTCGTCCAAATGGCGATCACGCCCAATCGGTTGCACCTGAACTTTGACGCCCCTCAAAGTCTTCTCTAGAGACGTAGTCTAGCTGATTGGTTCTATCACCATGTCCACCCTAGCAGGGAAGGCCCCAAGAACGACAGCTACATGGTGGATTTTCTAGTGGTAAAGGCCCCCTCCTCCTGCAATGCAATCTTGGGGGGACCAACCTTGAACAACCTAAGGGCAGGGAAATCTCCACCTTCCACCTGAAAATGAAATTCTCAACTCCTGCAGGAGTGGGCGAGATCCGTGGTGAGCAGGTCCTGGCATGGGAATTCTATGCTCAGGAACTGAAACAGGAGGCCAAGGAGGTCCAAGCTCTTAAAGGAGTGCGAGATGGTGCCGACCTGCCCCCACCTCTGACCCTGATAGAGCCATGAAGAAATGCCCAAAATCGACACAACAATCATCAAACATCGCCTTAAGTGTGGATCCTAAGGCAGCAAAAGCATCGTAGCTTTAGTGCAGAGAAGTACGTAGCTATCGTCGAGGAGGTGGATTGTCTCCCAGTTGTGGGGTTCATTAGGAAGCCCACTATCCCAAATGCCATCGTCAAGGAGGTGGATTGTCTCCAAGCTGCGGGGTTCATCAGGGAAGCCCACTATCCCAAATGGCTTTTTAACGTGGTCCCTTGTGAAGAAGGCAAGTGGGAAGTGGAACATCTGTATTAACTTCACCGACCTGAACAAGGCTTGCTCGAAGGACAACTTCCCACTACCGCACATAAACCTAATAGTGGATTCAATGGCCAGACACCCCCAATTCAGTTTCATGGATGCGTACTCGGAGTACAATCAGATCAGGATGAAACCAGGCGATGAGGAGAAGACAGCCTTCATCAGTGACTGGGGACTCTACTGCTACAAAGCGATGTCGTTTGGTCTAAAGCGAGCTAAAGGAGTATTTGGCCCACCCGCCACTTCTCGGTCAGACCAAGCCAGGGGAAAGCTTGACTATATAACTGACCATGACCCTGAGCACCGTATCTATTGTACAAGTCCGCAGCAAGGGAGGAGACCAGGGACCCATCTACTACACGAGCTGTGCTTTTCGATGAGCCATGGCTAGATACCCCCGAATGAAGATGCTGCTAGTGTTTGCATTAGTAAGGCCATACTTCCAAGCCCACCCGATGAAGGTACTCATTGATGTTCCCCTCAGAAAAATACTGCAGAAGCCCAATGTGTCTGGTTGGATGACAAATTGGGATATTCAATTGAGCAAGTTCGACATCGAGTACCTCCCTTGCACGACAATCAAGGGGCAAGTGCTAGTAGATTTCATAGCCAAATTCCCATACTTCCTCGAAGATATGCCTATCGCACCCCAAGGCAAGCTCTGGCAGGTCTACATCGAAGGCTACCGGGCTGAGGGTAGGAGTGTAGATCATCAAAAACCTTGGGGAGGAGCATAGCTACGCAATCAAACTCAATTTCAACACTACTAAGAACGAGGAGCCCTGCACGCCTAGTCATGAACCACCTTTGGCCATTTCCCTTTACTGCCAGTCGCAAGAGAACTTGGGTGATGCTTTTGACCACAAGGCGATGAGGGGTCCCTCTAGAAGTCTCTTCCGAGCACGTACGAGTGATCAGGAGTGGTCAAAAAGCTCCTGATATTGACCTCAGACAACACCACATCGGTCTGCACGTCATAAGGGTGGGCCGATACCCAGGATAGCATCATCGCTAACCTGGCCTCTTCCCTTCGAGACAAGTCGAAGGACAAGATCTTGGCTATAGGGACGTACGCCTAGATGGCCTGAATGGGAAACTGCACGTGGTCCTTTTCTCCCTCGGGGTACTCCCATCTTGAGCCTGAAAGAAAGAAAAACTTTCGAGACCAATCCTTGATATGCGAGTGGCATGACTGAAGGTTGGCGCATGGCTAGGGATGCGCCTCCCAGCCATGCGCCCCTGAAAGCTGCACAAACTTATGTCGAGCTGCAGAACCCGGTACACAGACAAGAACTCCCAAGCTGTCAACTCGGGATACTCCTCTGTGCCGGCACTGAGCACCTTACGATAAATGATGCAGCTAGCCACTAGGAGCCGCTAGGCATTAGGGTGAAGCTACGCGAGGGCCAACCTCAAGAAACTAAGGACGTCATGAATGGGGCGGCAATGGAAGGCGAAACCCATTAGCGAACATGAGGGGGTAGAGCACCATGCAGCCCACCATCCCCCTTCAGCATCCACGACCACCACACAACACCCTGGGACCTCCAGAACCACCAACGCAAGGATATTGTATTTCGCCCAAGACGAACGGAGGTTGTCTTAGGAAACCAATGACTCCCAGCGCTTCCCAGCGCTTTAGGGCCATCAAAGCTGTAGAACAAGACGGGGATGGAAGGGAAGAAGGAAAGGTTGGGAAATAGAGGAGGCAGCGAGTGGAGAAGAACTCGACAGGTAGCGAACGAAGAAAATGGGGAGAAGGCTGCAATAGAGAACAACTCTAAAGCCTAAACGTTATAATCAGATGTCCTTAGGAAGCCCAAACGGCGCAAGGTTGAGCAAAAGTGAGAGTCCTGTCGGGCGGGTAGAGTGCACGGTCCAATGAATGGCCAGGGACCTGGGGAGACACGCCCCAACTGATCCAACCGTCTAAAGATGTAGGGACCGTAGAAATTGATGCGATGCCCCGTTGAATGATATGGGTAGGTGGCCTCGGGAAGCCAACAGGTGCATGGTCCAATGAATGGCCCAGGATGTGGCGTGACGCGCCCCACTCGATCCAACCATTAGGAGACATGGGGATTGTAGAATTCGAGGTGAAGCCAACATTGAATGACGTGGGTATGTGGCCTCGGGCAACTCAACCGACACAGGGCTGTGCAAACGTGGGAAGTCACGTCAGGAGCGTGGAGAGCATGGGCTAATGAACGGCCAGGATCATAGGGAGAGGCACCCCTCTGAGTTGGGAAGTTGGAGAGACAACGAGAGTCAAAGTGCCTTTATGTTAATGACGGGGGAATGACTGCGAGCAACGCGCCCATGGAAGGCATGACAAGAATGTTTTGAATTCCCACCACGTGTGTTAGGAATTTGCTAGGCCGGGCTGGGAGAGTGGGCTCAGCCCATGGGGCCCAAAGCGTCCCGAGGCCTGAGGACAAGGGTTGGGCTAGGTCAGCCCAGGAGGGGAAGCGACCAGGCATGGCACACTGACAAGAGGATGGAAGGGCAGGACTTTCTGACACCACTATTGGCCAACATTCAGGGACATCCCCTGTCCATGAACCCTAGCGTCCAGACAATTCAGAGGGATGGATGTACCTAACTGGAACCACGCCACATTTAATGGGATGGAGGCGGGCACACCACAACAAGGAGCCACTCCACATTTAACGCATCTCAGGGCTCGTCACACAACAACGTGCCTCCTGGGGTGATAGTGATAGCAACAATCAGGTCTGGAAGAACTGTTGCACAATAGGGAGTTGGCAGGGACATCCGACCCCAACACGAAGCGGCACACCCACCATCTCCACCTTGGGGATCACCCCAGCTAAGTATAAATACCTCCAGCCAAGGGAGGGGTTCAGACTCTTTCATACTTCAGCTCACATTCTCTCTGATTGAATACTTCTTTCTTTTACTTCATCCCAACAACTGACTAAGGCATTGGAGGTACCACTGCTCCTCGAGCCCCCATTCTCAATCTCAACAGGATCCAGACCGAGCTCAGCAACATGGAGTTTTCCAGGCTGTGAAACATGACATCAACATTGAAGTTGTAGGTGTGGAGGAAAAGAACACGATTGGGCTTCGTTGTTGCTCTATTTTCGGGTGGTAAAACAGGGGCTTGCCGTATGGGGTTGTTCGTGGCTTACGGTGGACTAGGGCAGTTTGGGTGGTTCATCGATGGCTCAAAACTGTGTAGTAGAGGTGGTGTCATGGGTTGAGCTACGATGAGCATTGGTTGTGTGTGTGGAGGTGGCTAAAATCTAGTCTCTCTCGGTGGAGGACTTGCGGCTTGGGGCATGAGTTGGTTTTAAGCGAAGGGACACTATGCGTGAGTGAGGTCTCTTGCAGCGTGCTAAGGGTAACCAAGGAATTAAAGTAAACTTGAAGAAGAATGTGATGCACGTACTATGCATGATGTTCAGTATATGTATATATATATATATAGGGAATCGGTTTAGGAAATTTAATGTGAAGCGATTTGTTAAAGTTGTAACTCTATTGGGATACACTTCTATTGGGGCGTGAATTTGTAAAGTTGTATTATGAAGAGGAATGTGGAATAGTAATTATGTTTGGAGTTGAACACTTTCACGTGCTTGGAGTTTATAATAAACCGAGCCTTAATTCTCAAAGTCCAAAATAAACGTAACTCATCCAATAAAATTTTTATGGGCTTTTAGAAAAGTTCTGGAGCTATACCAATTAGTTAGGGCCCACTTGATCTATTAAATGGGATTTAACTCATTTATTGAGCTTCATACTTTCTTTGAACAATTTATGGGCCTGTGGCCTATCTAAAATAATCAAATCAATCTCAATTGGGCTTCTATAATATTGGCCCATTAACCTAATTTAAGCCCAATGAAATTATCCATAATTTATCCCTAATAATATTGGATTGGGTCATTACATAAATAATGACTTTATTTATCTAAACTAGTTAATGTGTATTAATCCTAGTTTTATGATCAAGTTATTAACCTTGTGGTGCTAATTCCAAAATCGTGCTTCGTAGCTATTTTCTTTTTAAACGACTTGCTTCATAGCTTGTCACCTATACAAAGCACTGTACGTTATTAAACTTTTTACAAAAACGTGTCATAATATTCTAGTTAATTAAATACATCCTATAGAAAATAACTTAATAATTGTTCAGTTTTATACAAAAATAAGAAATACTAATATTATTTAAACACCCATAACATGTTAGATTATTATCCAAATCAGTCAAAATAACGCAAAATTTAATTCAGTAATTAGACTTGGTCATATTTAAAAATCAAGCCCTTGTGATTTATTGTAATTTAATCATAAATTAATACCTAGTAATATAATTTAAACTCTGTAGGGTTCCCCCCGCCCCCCCTATTGTCCAGTATAGCAAGGCCACGACGGAGCATAGGGGAAGCAAGTTAGAGAACCTCGCCAAGCCCAGTCAAGCCCAACGACCCGCCAATAAAAGGAATCAGTGGGTCTTCACAGAGTATTCGGCTCATGAGCAAAACCCACCCACGAAGCAACCTACACGTAAGGAAATTGGACATCAAGGGCAGATGAGACTTACTGCCCTGACACCACCCCGATGACATCCTACCCTTGAGAACTTGTGCAAGTAGGTGGGCGAAAAATACGGAGCACCCTTGATCTCTTGACAGCAGACATGGAATGGCTTAACAGGGAGCATCTACAGGGAAAAGTGAGTCAAGGAGCCAAGCCGCATTGATGGCCCCACTCCCTGGACTCTACACCACATTAATGACACTGCTCCATAAGCCACGCCGCATTAAAGAACTCTGACTAAACGAACAGTTGAAGTGACATGGACTCCCCGAAGCTAGGTGTGAGTCTTCCCACCCAGAAACCTAGTATAAAAGCTGACCCCAAGTACGAAGAACTATCTCTGATTCCACTAAGCTCACACACAAACTACAAAAAAGATATACTAACTTTAGCATTAGAGACTCCCTGGCCTCCATCAAGACCACCCCATTCTTCGTGTTTTCTCAGTTGTGCCGAAGAAAGACCCAAGACCTGAGTTGCTGGAACCCAGCCTAAAGGCCTAAGAAACACCAGGTTAACAATGGTGCCATCTGTGGGACCTCTATAGACTTCATGTGTCCTTCGCATACATGCGACAACCCATTCTCATACAACTAGACAAGAAGAAGTGATGTCAACAAACATGGAAGTAACGCTCACTGCGATCGAACAACTAGAAGGAAGGCTAACTACCGAGGTGAAGACCCTTCAAATAGAGAATGAAACGCTCAAAGTAGCCACCAACGAGCCAGAAAATGAAGCAAAACCAAGTAATAGTGAGCACGTAGGATCCAAAACCGTAGGTGGAGGAGGTGACGCGGAGGAAGAAAGAGAAGACATGCAGGACGAGCTACGGCCTTAAAGGGAAATACGAAGAAATGACGAGAAAGATGGGCACATAGTCATTAGTAGACCAATTGCTCACCAGTAGGGGCCTACCCTACCCCGAGAAGGTGATGGCTATGCCCCTACCAACAACGTTACGGGTTCCCCTCATGGACATGTACGATGGGGCTAGAGACCCCTTGAACACCTAGAAACCTTCATAGCCCACATGACCCTACATAGTTTCTCGAGAGAAATGGCATGCAGAGCTTTCCCATAGACTTTGAGGGGGCCGGTGAGAGTATGGTTTGGGTCTTTGGCACCCGGGTCCATAGACAGCTTTGGGGACCTCGTGGTGAGCCAGAGAATAAGACGCCCCACGACGTACCTCCTCACCATCAAGTAGGGGGAAGACAAAAGTCTAAAGACATACCTATCCAAGCTCCACAAAGAATGAATGACTACGGACGATCAGAACGAGAAGATAACTTTGGCGGCACGAGGCCGCGATCCCAGTTCATGGCAGAATTGGCAAGGAGAACTCCAGCCACGCTGCAAGAATTCATAGATTAAGCCGACAATTTTATTAATGCCGAGGACACACTTTGGGCCTTAACCGAGCCGAGGAGGAAATAACTGGAACAAATATAATAGAAAAGGAAAGCGCTGACCAGAGGCAAGGCTCGCAAGAAGCCAGAGAAAGGGCCATGCGACAATAGAAGAGAAGAAGCCCTACGAAGGGACTGGGGCTTCGATTTGACCTGTCGAAGCTCGCCATCTCGAAAGATGACCGCCATCCAACTAAAAAAGACGATTGCGAGAGCACTAGCCGCCGTTATTGCACCAACCATCAATCCAACACTCATAACATTGAATATTGCCTTTCCTTGAAAGAGGAAAGAGAGAAGTCTAGGGGGTTGAGCCTACAATACCCTCCCGCCGGAGGCCATAGAGGGCGTAGAGAAGGAGATCTCAGGAAAGAAGTGTGGAGAGAGTCAGAAGGCCAAGGAAGGAAGGGAGCCCGAGGATAATGGTAGCAGCATAGGGACCCCAACATGATCGCCCTCACGTGTCAGACCAAGAAGGGCCACCGTTGGGGGAAATTAGAACCATAACGGGAGAATTCACTAGTGGGGGCACAACCTCATCCAGTCGGAAGGCGCCCGCCAAGCGAGCGAGATACAAAGAAGTGTATTCGGCAGAGTGCCACCCCACCAAGTACAGGAGAAATGAACTGGCCCCGTCATTTCCTTTGGAGAGGATGAGGAGGAGGGTGTCGTCTATCCGCACAACGACGCCCTAGTAGTGACTATGTTGGTCGCCAACTTCACCACTAGGAGGATCCTTATAGACAATGGTCGCTCCGTAGACATCCTATTCTGGGAATCTTTTACCCAAATGGGGGTAGATGCCACATAACTCCAACCAACCCCCATGCCACTAAAGGGTTTCTCCGGGCATATGGTCCAGCCAGTCGAAACAACCACATTGTCTGTCTTATGCAGCCCCGCCCCCCCTTGACGGCCCCTGTCATGCTCAACTTCCTGGTGGTAAAGGTTCCTTCATCATACAACGCCATAATCAGTAGACCCAATCTCAACAGTCTAGGGGAGGTAGCATTGACCTACTACTTGAAGATGAATTCCCGACCTCTTAGGGGGTGGGAGAAATTCTACAAGAACAGGTCCTGGCGCTGGAGTGTTACATGTAGGCACTGAAGCCAAGGGAAGGCGGGATGCACATGGTCCATGCTCATAAGACGCCAAGCATCTACAAAAGTTTTGTGGTGAAAGAACTTGATGACATGTCATTTATATTTCCAGGTCGATAGTGTAAATTATATTAATGAAAATGTGACTTTTTAGGGATAAAATACGTCTCACCTATCTCGACTCCTTACTCCAACAACGTAATCTCCATCAACATAATCTCCATCAAAGTAATCTCCATCAATGTATCTCCATCAACGAAATCTCCATTGACGACTACTTACCTCCCCATGAGGCATCAAAGGGGTGAGTTATGCCTAAGACTGCTTTATCTCTCTTGCGGTGGAGAGCAAGCCAGCCCATGGCTGTCCAACATTTACCTTCCTCGTGAGCCTCAAAAGGCAGGAGCAAGTCTAGTCCCAAACTGCTCGGTAACTTATCTCCCAGCCGGAGGTAAAGGGCAAGATGCGCCTTAAAGCCATCTCGTCCCTCCCTCGACGGAGAGTGGGTCTAGCCCTCGGCTGCCCGACAACTTACCCCGACCTCCGCCATGGCGACAAGTGGAATCAGCACTAGTCTGACCAAACACTTACCTTCCCCATGGTATCAACGAGCAGGAATGGGTCCAGTCCCAAACTGTCCATGAGGGTTAAAAGTTAGGTAGGTGGCCCAACCTCCCTCACATGGAGAACGGGTCCAGCTTCTCAATTGCTCGACAACTTACCCTGCCACCATCACGGCGAAACGTGGACTGGCTGCTCTGTTGTCCAACACTTACCTCCTCACGAGGTACCAAATGGATGAGTTACGCCCAAAGGTTGTTTATCCCTCTCACGGTGGAGAGCTCAGCCAACCCTCAGCTACCCAACACTTACCATCCTTGTCAACAGGAGACTAGACCAGTAACTTACCTCCCCATGGGAGGAAAAGGGCGAGATGCTCCTTAAGGCCATCTCGTCCCTCCCGCAAGGGAGAACTGATCCAGCCTCTCAGCTGCCCGACAACTTACCCCAACACTTAACACTCCTCGCCCGGTGCACTCCCCAAAGCGTGGGAATGAAAAGCTAAAATCAAAGAAAAGAAAGAAGAACCCAAGAAGAGAGAAACAAATATGTATGAGAGGAACTCCATTAACATTATTGCAAAGTACTTTACAAATAGAAGGAAAAGAAATACATCGATACAAGAAGGAAAATGTGCTCTTTCCCACTCATCGATACAAACTGGCAGGGTTGTCACTGTTGGGGTTGCCTGAGGGTGCATTCGAGATGAGCTCTTTCCCTACCATGGCACCACGCCTCAGTTCTGCTGGGTCCGAAAGGAGTTCTTGCACCTTCAATACCTCGTGGTCTCTCTTCTCTCCAAACCCTCCAGACAATCGTGATACCAGGTGAGCCAAGTACCATGTCTCCACGAACTTGCCTCATCCCTCACCTCAGTCTACGAAGCCGATGAGAAGGTCGGGACAGCCAAGTTCCGTGTCTCCACTAACTTTCCTCATCTCTTACCTCAGTCTACAACACTAACGAGAATACCAAGGGGCCAAGTATCGTGTCTTCACAGACTTACTTTTGCCTCGGTCTACGAGGCCGACAAGAAGACTAGAGAGCCGAGTATCGTGCCTCCAAGGATTTGACTTACCCCTTGAATCAGGTTTGCCAGGCCGACCGAGGACAAAAGTATAGGAGAAATAACATTAAGGAAGAAACAAACATCCAAGGCCAAGCAACAAAGGAAAAAGACAATTTTATTGATAGTTAAACGTATACCAAGCATGAGCAAATGGTCGCAAAGATATCTAAAGATACTTGGTCAGAGGTCTTTACAAATAGAGAAACATAAACAAAAGCTACGATGCAGGAGCACCAGGATCCAGCTTAGGAGCATCGGGGTCTAGTCAAGCACATTAGGATCTAGATCAGGGGCATTAGAGTCGTGATGGAAGACATCATTAATCATGTCTCTGCCCAGGGTGCAATCGCGCTCAAGCGCGTCAGGGTCTGGAGGGAGGTTGGGCAGGTCAAGGGCTCTTAAGTACGCCTTGAGGCCTCCAAAGTCTACCTCAGATTGTGGTCCCGCATCCTCTTGAGGCCTTCAATGTATCCATAAGACCAATACTTGTCGCGAAGGGTCATAGCTCCCTTAAACTCTTGAAACAGGTCACTCCACAGATCTTAGATGATCACCCTCTGGATGACTAACCTTTTCTCAACTCCCTTTAACTTTTCAGATGTTTGGTCGACCCTCATCTTCTCTTGGTCGACAGAAGCCTGAGCAACTGTCAGGGAATCTTCCCATCCTTTCAAGGCTTCAAAAAGGGACTGGCAATCTTTGTCCAACTACTCAAGCCATTAAGCCTCAGAATCTCGATGGCCCCTCAAGTCAGCATTCTCCCCCTACAACTGGCTCAACGATTCCTCAAGAGCCTCCACCTTCACAGTCAGTTTATCAACTTACCCTCGGCCAAGATCCTGACCACCAACTCAGTCATGACGTCATTGCAAGCCAGCTCGGCCTGCTCTCGGCTCTTTTCGTGAGCAAGCTGAGCTTTCACTAGCTCTGCCTCCAGACTCCAGATGCCTCTTCTCCTTCCTCTCCCCTAAGTGCACTGCAAGGCTTGTCGTGCCAGCGAGCAGAAGGCCTGGTTCTCCTTTTCAACTGTTTCTTGACCATCCAAAATAAAAGCAACCAGCCAAGATGTGCCATGTCGCCAACAAGCCGGAATAGTTAGTATAGGATTCCTAATCAATAAGATGACAGAAAAGAATAAACCAATGCGAGAGACCTCGGAGAAGAAGTCCATCAAAGACTTGGTCACCCATTCAAGAGACTCTGGTCGAGCTTGTCCCACCTCTGATCGAGAATTGGCCTCCACTCAGCTCTCTTTGAGAGATGACCGGGTAGCTGCCTCCACATCTTCAACTGTGCCTGCAACCCTCTCTGCAGGGCTAATGGAGGGCTGTGAAAGAAGGGCCCTTGGTCGGGGAAGAAAGTTCCTCGCCAGGACTTTGAGGCTTCCCTCTCTCATTGGGTCTCCGCGGGTTTTCTCCCTCGGTCCTCGCATCCACAACCATCTCAATTTCAGTAGCAGGCGACCTTGCGATAGGCATGGGAAAGAAAGTAATGGTCATCTTCTCAGCAATGAGGCTAGGAATCACAACCAACTTTGGCTCCACTCCTTCCCCTACAGAACCTCTCCCAACAGGTTCCTTGGCTGGGGCCACCATGAGCTTAACGGCGGCGATGGCGGCAGAAGCAGGTCCCTCTTGTGATGACTGGGCATGAGGGGACTCGAGGGAAGACGTCTTCTCCAAGCCTGGGTTGGAGCATCCTTTGCAATCCTCAGCAACACCCTTGAAGACTTGACCTTCGATGGCGGATTACGCTGTGAGCATGTTGACTCCTTGGGACAACCTACACGGGCCCATCGCCGCGGCAGGTACTGTAGGGTCATTGACCGTGTCAGGCTACGAAATCAAAGCTGCTGCGGAAGGAGGAGCAGATGATGCCTTAAGGATGTCAAGACTCTCCCCCTTGTGTCATTGGTGGATTCGAGGGATGAATAGATGGGGCTAGTCGTGGGGCAGGAACAAATGGAGAGGGCATCGTACCTTAATCAGTGTCGAGGATTACCATAAAGGAAATCTAGGAGGGGACACTGGCTTGCTATTAGCCCTGGCAACTTCCGTGCGGAGTTTCTTTCCCTTGCCTGCTAGAGGAAGACTCGGGGAACGCTTCCAAGCAGGCGTGGCTTTAGGCTATATGGGAATGGTGCAGCTGTAAAAAAAAACGGTGTGACTAAAGGGAGGCAAAAAGGCCCTTATATTTTCCTCCCCAAGGAGCGCCTCTAAGAGGACATCAAATGGGTGATTCTATACCCATTCTTTGACCAAAACAATATGACGTAGCTCCTCGGGAGAGGCCTTCTGTTGTATCATCAAGAACCACCCCCCATATGGCCCAAACGGGGAACTCACCACAATTCACCTACCTGACCAAAAATCCCCACCCTCAGCCAAACATGAAAAAACATTTGGGGTCCAATCTTTAACCTTGCGATAACACGATTCCAAATAAATGAGTGTGTGCAATGCCCTAAACTACAAATGTTCCCCTCACGTTTTATGAGGTTGTGGGTCAAGAGAAACTAGAGGCCAGTAAGGTCAGCGTGCTCTGGGTTTGACCACAACAAAGCTCGCTACTAGAGGACACAACAACACATCAAGATCCTCTAAGAATTTGGGTGGAGTTGGGGGGGGGGGCCAGTTCGAGACGGTCTAGTAGGTCGTAGATAGGATGAGGGAAGGGCAACCTTCGAGGCATAACCCTCATCATCGACAGCCCCCTCCCATGGTTCAGGAACCTCAAAACTCACCTTTTTCGGGGTATGGAAGGTGGAAACTGGTGACGACAAGAACTGAAAGATGACATTCGAACCCCAGTTTTGGCCAATATAGAATTACTCCGTAGTGTGAACCTCGGGCTGGTCCAGTTTCCCAAGAATCTTGGGTTGAACAGTCTTCTTGGATGCCATTGAGATTGAAGTTGAAAAAAGCGACGGAGAAGAAGAGGAGTCGAGCGAAGAGAATAAGAAGATTAGAGCATAAAGAAACAAGGATGTGATAAGAGGGGGGGTGGGGGGAAGGAGAGTTGAACCATGTTTATATAAAGGGGAGGTAACGATTGGCCTTCCATACCCATGTGTCAGACTGGGGATGCGAAAGGGTTCGAATCCCATAAAACTCACAACACGACTCAACATGGACTCTAACGACGAAAGGGGGGAGTTCAAATAGACCAAAGTGATGGTTAGCATCCCAAAGTCGTGGGAACGCACGCACCCCACAAAGCTGGCAAGATGTGCATGCATCCCGCGACGTGTACTGAACGATGCGACATGGAGAGAAGCCGCTGACACCATCAATGCTGAAGGAACTAGAAAGGGCACAATCGTGTGTAAAGTCCAACTGTCAGAAAATATGTCAATAAAGTCGGGAGGGGAACTGTCGCCTGACGTAGTTAAAATAATAAAAAAGCCATACAGGCATAATCTAGATTCCGAAACCTGACATGTAGAAGACCCAGGAGAGTAATAACCGCCCATTTCTAGGGAAGAGAACCTCAACTGCAGCAACTGTAGGAAAATATATAGCAAAAAAATGAAGGCAAGAAAGAATTCCCGTCGAACTAGTCCAATCAGAATTAGCAAGGTAACTGTAAGGGGCTTTTCCCCCTATCGGCCCGCATAGCAAGCCCATAAGGGATCACATGGGAAGCAAGTCAGAGAACCCGGTCATGCTCAGTCAAGCCCAACGACCTTCCACTAAAAGGAGTCAATGGGCCTCTGCAGATTACTCAACCCATGAGCAAAACTCACTCACAAAGCAACCCACACGAAAGGAGAGCAGACCTCGATGACACCATACCCTCAGGAACCTACACATGCAGGTGGGTAGAAAATATGGAGAACTATTAATCTCCTGATAACAAGCATGGATGGGCTTAATAGGGAGCCACGCCGCATTAATGGTGCCACTCACCAGACTCTATGTTGCATTAATGACGTTGCCCGAGAAGTCATGCAGCATTAAAGTACTTTAATTAAGTGAACAGCTGGAGTGACATGGACTCCTCGAAGCCAAGTGTGAGTTGTCTCCACCCAAAAATCTAGTATAAAAGTTGACCCCAAGATACGAAGAACTCTATCTGATTCCTCTAAGTTCACGCACGAACTACTAAGGAGATATACTAACTTAGTATCAGAGACTTTTAAGGCTTCATCAAGGCCCCCCACTCTCCATGTTTTCTCAATTGTGTAGGTGAAAGACTCAAGACCCGAGTTGCTGGAACCCAATCCAAATGCGTATGAAGCACGACATTAACAAACTCCATATGTATTATATGTAAACATTATAAGTTTATGAAACTAAAGCCTTGTTTGGGTAGCAATGTATTTTTAGGTATTCTCATATATTCTCATATATTTCCTTCTCAAACATAAAATACTTTTCAATTTCAAATCTTCAACTTTTTCATCTAATCATTACAACTTTTCTAGACTTGCAAACAAAACATAAAAAATAATACAACTTTTTCAAATTTTCAAGCAAAATAATATAAAAAAAATTATATTCAAGCAAATTTTAAATTTATAATATTTTTTATTCAACTTTTTTTCTCTTCGTTCCCGAAACCAAATAAAATATCTTAACTAAAACTATTTTACTACTATTCACAGATATTCTAAAATAATCTAGGTATACAAATGAAACTTAAATGCCATCCACATAAAATAGGACCAAATAACACAAGCTGAAAGTAAAAACAAGCCCAAAGTGCACGCTGACATGACTTAGTGCATGGTTAGAATTGCGGCGGGAAAAATCACTCCTACCTTATAGCTTATAACTTAAGTAATAAGTTCTACTATTAAAAATTATTTACTGTTTGATCACTATATGTTTAAAGTACTTTAAAAAATGTTACATTTGTTTGGAAATAAATTTAAAAAGTATTTTCTAAGGTAGAATTGATGATTATTTAAATTTTTAAAGATTATGACCATATCATTTAAAGTTTGAAAGTTTTAATTATCTTAAACTTGAATGGATATTTTCATCGATTAGCACGTTTAATGTTTTTCCTCAAACTTATTTTTTAGCTTCTTTGAGATTAAAATTGCTTTGATATGCAACACCCAAACAACCTAATTTTTTTCATTAAATCTCTTTTAAGGCTCTTTAAGTATTTTTAAGACTCCTACCACAATTCCAAATAGGCCCTTATACTTTGATGGCATGACTGCAATTAACACCTTACGATCTACTCTAAAAAGGCATCATCAACTAGGAAATAATAGACGTTTATTTGAGAGAAAAAGGAGTCATGTGACAGAGGAAGGTTTAAGACTCACTGAGCGAGAGAGGCAATGCCATGGTTTGGAGGTTGACTCGAGGACACCAGAATAGCGTAAGGGTGATAGGAGGTGTTCGGTGTACAATGGTGGAGCACAGAAAAAATGCACAAAAGGCCTTGGGCTTGAGGGTTGGCTCGACTGGTAAAGGTCTTGGGCTTGAGGGTATGCTCCCCACAGGCCAAAGGTTCAAATACACTTAGTGCAAACAATCTATTGGACTCATCGAACTGGGGGATTTTTTTCTTAAATTACCCAAGGTGCACTTGCGGGAAACTCCTTGTTGAGGGCCTGTGCACCCTCAGGATTAGTCGAGATGTTGTGCTTGAACATTCGGTGGCAACAAAAAAAAAAAGTAATCAATCACACATTATAGAGAGAGAAAACGACAAGAGAGATGGGGTCAATGCTCATCGTGGAGGGAGGTGAGAACTTACTGGTCGGCTCTGCATCTTTTGGATGTCTTCCAGGAGTTCCCAACGTGATGAGCTTTGCTAAAAGGTTAGTGGGTGTCTCGGTTTATACTAGTTTGTTTGGTTGGTGAGTGATTTGTGGTTTCCAATGACTCACAGTGGTTGGACGACGTCGACTTGCTTTTTTGTTATGATAGAAAGCATAGAAAGTAGGAATGGGCAAGGATGGCTTCCCATTTTGCTACTTGGGGTGGTTTCCAATGACAGTGGTTGGACGACGTTGACTTGCTTTGTTCTTATTATAGAAAGCATAGAATGTAGGAATGGGCAAGGATGGCTTCCCATTTTGCTACTTGGGGTGTACGACTTTCAATGCTCTATTGATGCAATAAGAATCACACAACAGGCCAGAAGGAGAGAAAGAGTCATTGCTGGCCTGCTAGTCGACTTGGGTCTTGATCGGTATTATTTGGAGCCTTCGGCAATGTTTCAGTGCGGTTGTTCGATGTCAATCCATATGTCCATGGCAGTGAATGAAAAACAAGTGCAAAAAAATAAGAGAAAGGGACACACAAATTTACATGGTTCGACATGTTGCCTACTACCACGGGCGTTTGGGGAGGGAAAATCCATTATAATATACATGTTTACAATCTTAGTTGGTCTCTCATTTCTCCCTGTACAAAGAATGCTAGAGCTCTTCCTTCGGAGAAGATATCTTCCGAAAGAGGTTGAAGAAGAAGAAGAACTGATCTCCCTGTAGTCATTTGGACATCCCCTTTATATGATCCTCTTCCTGCATGCCCCTTGGTAGTTGTGTCTCTGACCCCTTAACTCCTAACCCCCCATGCCTCCTAACACCCCATGCTTCCTTACACTCCCATGTCTCGTGACTCTCTCATGCCTCCTGATTCTCCCATGCCTCCTGACACTCCCAAGCTTCCTAACTCCCCTTATGCCTCCTGAGCCCCCATGCCTCCTGACACCCTCCCTCTTATCACTTAGTGGTAGCCTAGTGGGCTAGGTCTGGTCTTGGGCCTAAATATTTTACCCCCTCACAGTTGCCCACGATTCTTAAAGGCAATTTGTCCCAACAAAGACCTTGAGAATCTTTAAGATCAAATATGCAACATAAGTCGTTAGTAAGAAAATAATTTTCAAAAGTGGGTTCTCCATTCTCCACTCTGCTTGAGTTAAGCAATAAATGCCTCCAGAGGTGAATTTAGGCAGGAGGTGTACTCGACCGAGTGAGATGCGAGTGCAAAGCTCGGATGTGGCGAAAGGTGAACTCGACTGCATATGATACGAGTGTGAAGCTCGGATGTGGCAGGAGGTTTACTCGACCTCGTACGATGTGAGCGTGGAGCTCAGATGTGGCAGGAGATGTACTCAACCACATATCACTCGAGCGTGGAGCTCAAATGTGGCAAGAGTTGTACTCGACCACGTATGATGCGTAGTTTGGCGGTGCATCGTTCGTATATTTATCGTCAATGAAAAGTGTACATTCATTCGATGTTTTAGTTTTTTATTTTGTTGGTGTCGGAATTTGTGTGAAGTAACCCATGCAAAGTGGTCAGAGGGCCAGTTAACCCGCTGGATCCACCTTCGGTGGTTGCTGAGCCCGTCGGCTCGTTCCCGTAGGTAACCCGCGCTAGGCAGTTGTGGAGCTCTAAGGCCCGTTAACTCCGAAGGCTCGTTCCCAGAGGTAATCTGCTGGCAGCGGTTATGCACCGTTGCGGGTCTAGAGATTCGGCTTGAAGCATGAAAGTCGGAAAGTCAAGGGACTTATGTTCGACTAGTTGTCGATGGGGCAAAGCTCGAAAGGTCCTGGCCCTAGCCAATGCATCGTGGCAAATCCAGAGACTCAGCTTATAGCACGAAAGTCAGCAAGTCAAGGGACTTGTGTCCTACTAGCTATCGATGGGGCAGAGCTCGGAAGGCTCTGGCCCTAGCCAATGCATCATGGCGAATGCAGAGATTCGGCCTGTATCACGAGGGTTGACAAGTCGAGTGACTTGTGTTCAACAGTTGGGTCGCAAGGACTCGACTTGTAGCTCAAGGGTCGACAAGTTGAGGGACTTGTGTTCGACTGTTAGGTCACAATGAGTCCAGTGACTCAGCCTTGCTGCCGAGAGGTGCTTGTCTGTGCTGAATTGCTCTGCTGCAGCGCGGCAAAGGTTGGAGATGTGCCACTATTGAGGCTTGACTAAAATTGGTTGAGCAGACTTGGGACAGCAAGTTGGTGGAGCACTTTGCATGGGTCATGCAGCGTGCGCTTGGGGCAAGGTTGTTCCTTGTTCTCGTATGTGTATTGTGCATGGTTTATGCATGGTGCATATTTCGCATGCATGACACATGCTTAAACAAATGGTTGTTAGCTGTCGGGAAGTTGCCCGCCAAGTGAGGTGACCCTGTCTGCATGCGCGTTAGTGCCAAAAAATTTGTTTCGATGGTTATATTGGGACATCTAGGCCGCTCCCGTGCCATGCTATGTGGCCAGTGTTCCACATCACTAGAAGTTTTGTCAGTAGAAATTAATTCACATAAATTTTGAGAGAGATAATACTAGAAAGTTTTAAGTTGTTGTAGTCAATTTCTGCTTGACAGAAAATTGCTCACAGCTATCTGTCGCTTCTCCTTTGCTTGCTCCTCTTCCTTTCTCTCTCTCTCTCTCTCTCTTCTCTTCTCTTCTTTCTTTTTTTTTTTTTTTGGAATCTGTGAGCACCATATGCCTCACTCTGGAGACCAGCCTTGACCAAGTGGGTTGTAGAGCCATTGCATGGGACGTGCAAGTTCAACTCAACGTGGGGTCCGACAAGTCTCGTGCAACCAAGGAATCGTGTCTGATCAAGTGAGGAACGGTTCGGGCCGTGCAAGCGAGTCCCACCCGAGCCCTACAAATAAGGCATTGTCTGAGCCTTGCAAGCACGACACTGTCCGACTCCTGCAAGTGGGGCACTATCCCAGCCCAATAAGTGAGTCCCATCTAAGCCCTATGTAATGGCGTCCAAGTCCCATGCAAGTGGGGTGGTTGCAAGTGAGGAAAGCACCGTGCAAGTTGCTCCCATGCGGTGGAGGTGGTGCCCACCATGGCGTGGCCATGGAGGGTCGTGAGTAGAGGAGGGCTCGCTGTACAGTTTCGTGCATGGGACCTGAGTTTGCCCACTATGATGGTTGGGGACCACCTCGAGCGTGGTAGAAAATGCCAACGGTTCAGGTGGTGACCGCCGGCAAGGACATGGGCTCACAGCAGTGCCGTGAGCCTGCTGTGTGCTTCATGCACTACACAAGTAGCTCACTATCATCGTCTACGGCTGAGGTGGTCGAGAACCATAGCTGGGGGGGCGGACAATGCTGACGGTCCAATGGGTGGCCGCCGATGGCTTTACCGTGTCGCGACGAGGCTGGGCTGAGGAGATTTCGGCCACATGCATTCTCATGCACGTGGCCGTGCGGTGAGGCCTCCGCCGTTGCCAAGTGGTCATGGACCTTCTCCAAGGAGATAGATGGCGTAGGCTTTTCGCATGGCAACTGCCAACGCAAGCCCTAGCTAGGCCACAGCGGGGTCATGGCTAGTATGTGCGCATGTTGTCGTGCACCGTGGTGAATGGACCACCCGCTGGGTGTGGCCCCGCGGGTGGGGGCCATTGCGCATTTGGTTAGGAACCGCCAACGGTCCACATGTTCACTGGACCTCGATGCACAGCGCCATGCACCCATTGTGCACTGTGCACGTGGGTGCACAGTGTCTCGTGGGATACTGCGCACCTAAGCGTCCAATACTTGCCCACAGTATATGTACTGAGTGCATGTGTTCTTTGCCACATTTCTAGGATCTGAAAGATGAGTGGGCTGATCCCTTGAGCCACAATAGTGGTTAGGAGCTCGGTCACCAGGGTGAGAAAAGATTTACTCGCCCATTTTCTACAGCAGCATTTTTTATAAATATAAATATTGAAAACGAAAAATACTTATCTGGGAGGATGTAATCTGTTCATCTGGTAATTATTCAACATGCCGGAAAATCGTTCTTTCTCCCACCTCCAGAGAAGAGAGGAAATCAGATCTCACAGGCGGCACCATTGTTGATGCGGTAAAAATCACACAACAGGCTGGAATGAGAGAAAGAGTCATTTTCAGCCGACTAGTCGACTTGGGCCTTGATCGGTGTTATTTGGAGCCCCCAGTAGTGTTCTAATGCAACTGTACAGTGTTGATGCGTACGTCCATAGCGATAAATGGAAAACAAGTACAGAGAAAATAAGAGAATGTGACACACAAATTTACGTGGTTCGGCATGTTGTCTACGTTCACGTGTGTTTGGGGAGGGAAAATCCACTATAATATACATGTTTACAGTCTCACATGGTCTCTCATTTCACCAGGTACAAATGATGTTGTAGCTCTTCCTGTGGAGAAGATGTCTTCCTCGAGAGGTTGAAGTAGAAGAAGAAGAGCAATCTTCTGTAGTCGTCTAGACATCCCCTTTTATATGATCCTCTTCCTGACCCCCCATGCCTCCTGACACCCCATGCCTTCTAACTCCCTCATGCCTCTTGACACTCTCCCTCTTATCCCTTAGTGGTGGCTTGGTGGGATGGGCCTAGTCGTGGGCCTATATATTTTACCCCCTCACACATCTTATCTCAATTCATTATCCAAACGGCACCTTAAATATTAGAAAAATGTGTTCAACGTGTTCCAATTATGTTGATCATTGACTACTGTAATGTTATAAAGGATGATTGGGAACTGAGATGAGATGCAAATCTTGTGTATAGTAATAAGATTGTCTATGAATAATAATGAGATAGTTTAATTTAATATTTTATGTGATTTTAGGAAATGAGAGAGAAAATGTTAAATAAAAAATATTATAAAGTTAAAATATTGTTATAATATAATTTTTATTTTGGGTTTTGAAAAAATTTGAATTATTTTTTATTTTTTGTTTGAAAGTTTTTTAAAATTATAATAATTAGTTTGAAAATTTTGTACTTATGAATTTGAAAGTATTTATATTTAAGTGATGTCTGGAAAAAAAAAAAAAGATTAAGCCTCGTTTGTTTTTACAGATGAGATGAGATAAAATTAAATGAAATAAAATTTAAAATTTGAATAAAATATTTTTAAATATATTTTTTAATATTATTTTTATTTTAAAATTTAAAAAATTTGAATTATTTATATTATTTTCTGTGAGAATTTAGAAAAATTGTTTATATTAAATTAGATGAGATAAGATGAGAATGGTTGTGAAAACAAATGAGGCCTAAATGAAATGAGATGAAAATGATTTCCAAACATTGCTTAATCTTTTGGAGAAATGATAGTTATAATCGTGAGTATGTAAATACTGTTTAATTATTTTAAAAAATAATTAAATATGATATTCACATAAAAAAATGAATTTTTCTAATAATAAGTTTTGTTTTCAAAACCACTACACAATTCACGATTTGACGTGATGTTATTTTGTATCCTAGCATGTGACCAAAAGACTGATGAAAAGGTCAAGTCAGATAAGGAAGAGCACGTAAAAGATTAGTGATATTTACATAATATATTTTACACACATGTTATAAAATAAAGATATTTTTATAAAATGATGTTAATTTTATAAAATATTTTTTAAAATATTTTTTTCTTAAATATTATTATGTAAAATATTATATAAAATATCATGTGTTTATCATTTTTTTCGCATAAAAACCGTAATGTACCTGCTAGTACCCTCTAGGTAAGGACCTTATCAAGATGGTATTGCCAAGGTACCATTACGAGACCCTACCATGCTAGGCTAGGGCACTAGTCCGACAAGTCACATAAAGACCTTGTCAAAGCTGTACCCATATGGATACAAAAGGCCTTGCCTAGGCGCCTAAAGACTATGCTGGGCTAGTACCCTGCCGAGGCACATGAAGACTCTGTTGCAATGTTTTTAATTTCATACCGTACCGATCGGTACGGTCAAAAATTTTCGTTTCGGTCGTCCGGCCGGTACAGGTACTAGATATATACCGTACTGGCCAAAATACCGGCCGTATCGGCCGGTACCGATCGTTTCGGCCTAAATTTCGGCCTGTACCGGTCGGTACCGGCCTATATTTCGGCCGGTACCGGCCGATATTTCGGCCTGTGTTTTTTTTTTTTTTTTTTCGTTTTTTCAAACTACAAGTTTATTTTTTGACCCCCAATTTAGATTAGACTATTTATAATTTATATGTATGTATGTATTTATATATAATTTATTCATATATAAACTATTATTTTAGAATATAATTGTTATATATATTTATATATATAATTTATTCATATATCAACTATCTCGAAACGGTACACGAAACGGTACCGGTACCGAAATATTTCGTTCCAGTTTCTTGACCGGTACGCCATCCGGTACGGTATTCAAAACATTGCTCTGTTGGACTTGTATTGCCGAGGCGCCCAAAGAACCTACGGACTGGTACTTCACCAAGCCATAAAAGGACCCTACCTGGCTAGTACCTCGCCAGGCCGCATTGTGTTTCTAATTATAAGGCCCTTAAAGTAAGATATAGCTACAAAACCCAACTACTTTGGGTGGATAATCTCGTGAGTCAATCTAACAACTTCGACCCCGATACATGGCAAGCATTTATAGAACCCTATATCATAAGAATCCTAATTAAAAATAGGCTCTCTCCCTCAATCATGTAAAAAGTTGCATATCATCTTCCTTTTTCAAGGTGACAAGATGCATTCTTGTCAAAACAATTTCCTTCACCGCCTTCCCACTCCTCTCTACATCCCTTCCACCAATCGTTCAATGACCTTTGAATTGATCAAAAGGTTTTTGTGAAACTATTTTGCAAATGAGAAAAGTTTGAGACCGGATAGGTTCAAAAGAGGTTTTCATATCAGCCAATGGTAGTGTGCCACGTAGGCACTCCATGGAAAGAAATGTTGGAGCCGCATCCACCTGATACCCCTCTTCAACCTCCGAATCTCTCTCCCTCCCCTGTCTCATTTCATCTGCACGCAAGCCTCATTTATGAAAAAATCCTTTCTTTCCATCTCCCTGTCACCCGATCTTACTTGCACCACGACACACACATTTGAAAACATTTGTCTGAAACAAAAAACATTCTATCAAACATGTTCCATGCTTTTGACAAAAACTTCCAACAAGTAACGAATGTGAGAGTTATTTCCCATATGTATCTACTTTTTTGAAAAAAAAAAAAAAAAAAGAAAAAAAAACTACATAGACTATGAAGCCTAGAAGTAAGATTAACTAGGCATGTTGAATCGAACCTGTTCGATGCCTGTAGATGTCGAGCAAACTTATACCAGTTATCTTTACAGCGATCCAATATATATATATATATATATTCTAGAAAATATATCTAGCCTCTTATTCCCACATATTACAAAGAATATTACCACCACATCCCATAATTTTCAGATTGACCAATCCAATATATGATCCCCTAAGTCAACTATCTTTTGTATCCCATAGCTACCACTGGGATCCTCACCTTGTGCCCTCAGCTGCCTTGCATTAAAACCTCTCTGAAACTGTATGTTCCAATCACTGACTAGAAAGTGATTGAAACATAGAATTTTCGTGATGCACTGGGAAGCACAGTCATTGCTCGAGGGCTAGCTTCAATGGCAATGGCTAGTGCCATTCTGGTTCTGATTACATAAGTTTCTTCCTTGGCTACATTTGTGACTGTGCGAGTAACAATTTGAGTTCTAACAAGGTGGGCATTGTCCCTCTTTTCCTTTTGTTTTGTTCGTCATCGTGTCGTGGTGGGAGCAGGATCGAGTGGGAGGGAGATGGAGAGAAAGAGGGGTTTTTCAGAAATGAGGCTTGCGTGTAGATGAAATGAGGCAGGGGAGGGAGAGAGATTCGAAGGTTGAAGAGGGGGATCAGGTGGACGCGGCTCTAGCATTTTTTTCATGGAGTGCCTACGTGGCACACTACAATTGGCTGGTGTGAAAACCTATCTTAAACTCATCTGGCCCCAAGCTTTTCTCTTTGCAAATAAATAGGCATTGTTGCAAGGATTAAAAAAAAATGGCATAGAAATAGGTATTTGTAACAAGAAAAACTTGCAATATAGTTAGGAGACTAGAGAGAGAAAGAGAGCGTTCGGCCCATTGACGTAAACCTTTTTCTCAATCCCAACCTTCATAAATTCTCATAAGCTATAGATGTAAAATCAATCATAAAGAAAATGCACACCCTCTACACTCTCACCCTACTAACCCAGCCCTTATTCAATAAGGCCTACATCCCAGATGTTGCAAATCCACCAGCTGAGAATAAAGCAGGGGCCTGGCCAAGGTAGGGAGGGGGACAATGTTCATATGGGCATGCCACTAGCCGGATGATTCACGAGAAACTACACTGCATTAAATACACCGACAGGGAACTTTGGCATGAGATCTCGACGAGAGATCTTATCCTCGACATATTAAATGCGACAACATGCCACTTACGGTAGAGGCGAACACCCAAGGTATAGGAAGAACACTGGCCTCATCGGAATGGGGTAGTCTAAAAGCTTTGGCACAAGTACAATTCAAGGGTCTTTTTATTCTTCTTCTTCTCTTCTCTCTCTCTCTCTCTCCCTCTCCCTCTCTCTCTCTCTTTCTCTCTCTCCCTCTCCCTCTAGAGTTAAAAACTAACTTAAGGATCAAAGATGTTTTCTTATTCTAGCACTCAGGGCCATCAAGCATCCTTCCTTGTCTTAGGTGACTGGCGGAGGATGACATGATGAGAAATATGTTGTTAACAATTGGCGCCGTCTGTTGGATATTTAAGTAAAATCCAATGTGTCTTTTGTACACCGGTTGCACCACAGTTCCAGGCAACAACAATTAAGAAGTTGTCTCTAGCGAAGAAGATAAGGTGTGCAAAAATGGAGGAGCAAGCCCTTCTCCACCTGCAGAGCTCATTGAACGAGTGGTGGAGACTAGGGACGAGTGATACCTAAAACAAGGAGAGGCCAATGAGCCCCTAGAGCTGATTACATTAGGTAAAGCTCACCCCAAAAGGAACGTGAGGATAGAACCAGGATGAAGCCCGAGGTGGGCTCGTGGCTGAAGCGATTGCTAATCGAGCAGAAAGATGTTTTCACCTAAAGTCACGAGGACATGCCTGGGATTGAGAGGGGCATGATTAAGCATCTCTTGAGGGTGAAACTAGATGCCAAGAAAGTCCACTAAAAGCAGAGAAGCTTCAACACTGAGAATTACACGGCCATAGCGAAGGAAGTTGACTGCCTATTCACTACGAGGTTTATCAAGAAGGCCTACTACCCAGAGTGGCTTTCTAATATGGTTTTGGTCAAGAAAGTGAATGGCAAGTGGCCGATGTGCGTCGACTTCACTGACCTGAACAAGGCATACCCTAAAGACAGCTTCCCCTTACTACAGATTGACTTGATAGTAGACTCAACTGCCAAACATAAAATGCTGAGTTTCATGGATTCTTACTCCAAGTATAACTAGATCTGAATGAGCCTCGGCAATAAAGAAAAACCTGCATTCATAACAGACCGAGGGTTGTACTACTACTAGGTAATGCCCTTCGGATTGAAGAAAACCAGAGCAATCTATCAGAGGCTGGTAAATCGGATGTTTAAAGAACAAATCAAATGGAACACGGAAGCCTTCATGGATGACTTGATCGTTAAAAGGAGTCGGAACAACATATAGCCAATTTGTGAGAAATGTTTGTGGTCCTACGAAAATAAAAGATGAAACTTTAACCCCATGAAATGTGCCTTTGGAGTGGAGTTGGGAAAGTTCCTCGACTTCATGGCTTTAGAAAGGGGAATCGAGGCTAACCCAGAGAAGATACAAGTCATCGTCAACATGAAGTCCCTCTTAATGAGGTTCAAAAGCTGACGGGAAGAATCACTGCGCTTAACACATTCATTTTCTGGTCGACAGACAATTGCCTGCCGTTTTTCTAGGTGTTGCGCAAACATTGCACAAAGTGTATGATTGGAACAATGAGTGTGATGAAGCGTTCGATCGACTCAAAGAATATCTCTCTAATCCTCCCTCCTAAGCTAGACCGTGCAAGGAGAAACTTTCTACCTGTATTTGTCCGTAACATAGGAGGCCATCTCAGTAGTTTTGGTACGAGAGAATGCAACTCAAAGACCAATCTACTACACAAGCCGCATACTGAGAGGGGTAGAAAATAGGTAACCGACAATGGAATTGCTAGGGTTCACATTAGTAGTAGTTGTCTGCCACTTGAGACCCTACTTTCAAGCACACCTGATAAAAGTGCTGACTAAATCTCCCCTCGAGAAGGCACTGCAGTGGCCAAACATGTTTGGAAGGCTAGTCAACTAGTCAATTGAGCTCTAAAATTCGATATCAACTATGTCCCTAGAATCTCCATCAACGAACATGAGGATAGGAACCAAGATAAAACCCGAGTTGGGCTGGCGGCTGAAGCGGTTACTAATTGAGCATAAAGAAGTTTTCACATGGAGTCACGAGGACATGCCCGGGATTGAGAGGGACGTGATTGAGCATCGGTTGAGGGTGAACCCGGATGCCAAGAAAGTCTTGTAAAAGTGCAGATGGTTCAGCACCAAGAATTACATGGCCATAGTGGAGGAAGTTGACCGCCTACTCGCCATGGGATTTATCAAAGAGGCCCACTACCCAAAATATCTTTCTAATATGGTTTTGGTCAAGAAAGCGAACAACAAGTGGAGGATGTGTGTCGACTTCATTGACTTGAACAAAGCGTTCCCTAAAGAAGGCTTCCCCATACCACGAATCGACTTGATAGTGCACTCAACTGCCGGACATAAAATACTAAGTTTCATGCATGGCTACTCCTAGTATAACCAATTCCAAATGAGCCCGGACGATGAAGCAAAATTAGCATTCATAACAGACCGAGGACTATACTGCTACCAGGTCATTCTTTGGATTGAAGAACCCTAGAGCAACCTATCAAAGGCTGGTAAATCAGATGTTTAAAGAACAGATTGGATGGAACATGGAAGCCTACGTGGATGACATGCTAGTAAAAAGGAGTTGGAACAACATATAGCCAATTTGCGAGGAACGTTCGAGGTCCTGCGAAAATACAAGATGAAACTTTAACCCCATGAAATGCACCTTAGGAGTGGAGTCGGGAAAGTTCCTCGGCTTCATGGCTTCAGAAAGGGGAATCGAGGCTAACCTAGAGAAGATACAGGGCATCATTACCATGAAGTCCCTTGAAGACCTTAATGAACTTTAGAAGTTAACAGGAAGAATCGTGGCGCTTAACATGTTCATTTTCAGGTCAACAGACAAGTGCCTACCGTTTTTTCAGGTGTTGTGCACAGTGTATGATTGGAACGAGGAGTGCAATGAAGCATTCATTCGACTCGAAGACTACCTCTCTAATCCCCCCCTCTAGAGCCCAACCGTTGCATGGAGAAAATTTCTACCTATATTTGTTTGTGACACCGGAGGCCATCTCGGCAGCTTTGGTACTAGAGAATGAAACTCAAAAACCAATCTGCTACACAATCCACACGCTGAGAGGGGCAGAAAATAGGTACCCACCTATGGAATTGCTAGGGTTTGCATTAGTAGTTGTTGCCCGTCACTTCATACCTTACTTTGAAGCACACCCAATAAAAGTGCTAACTGAATCTCCCTTCAAGAAGGCATTGCAGCGGCCAGACACGTTTGGACGGCTGGTCAATTGGTCAATTGAGCTAAGTGAGTTTGATATCGACTATGTCCCTATCATCGCCATCAAGGGACAAATATTGGCAGGCTTCGTAGCGGAGATGGTTAGCCCCCACCCCAACACCCCGAGGAGGTACCTGATTAACCGGTAGACCATCCCTAATAAGTTTATGTGGATGGCTCGTCCCGTCAGTTCAACTGGGGAGTAAGTGTACATAGTGTCAGGCTTCGATGAAGAAAGCTATTACTCAATAAGGCTCGAATTCATAACTATCAATAACAAAGCCGAATACGAAGCCCTATTGGTAGGCTTTGCCATAGCCATGATGCTTGGAGCAGTGGAAGTGTAAGTAAAGCCCATTGGGTCAAGAGGCGGAGTGGACGTTTCACAACAGAACGTTGTAGAGGGAATGAAATGGGAGCCACTACCACCATCGCCAGGAGATGTTCATGATCACCCCGGGAGGTGTGATATGCCCCCCAACCTCATCATTTGGGGAGTTGAGCATCGCCACGACCACTTCGGATGTCATAGAGATTCGCGAGGGCCCTGGGGAGCAGGCTCGAGAAAGGGTGAGAAAAATGTCATCTCAAGCATTTCCTCCTCCCGGTTAAAAGCCCCAACTGGCCCCTGGTCGCCTAGCGGGGTAAAGGGTAGTACTGACAGACCAGGAAGCGTGCCCGGCAAAGGACTATCAAAACCCATCGCTATCAGAAAGTCAAATTTTGCCAACCCCAAAATGGCATCTACGCAGTCAGAAATGGACATCTCACTAGCCCCCAGCAGTGACGGGGCCTACGAAGACTGGCCAGGGCCTGCTGTTGCTACTCCCCAACAACCCCAAGGAATCTTTGTACTTGGTGCTCCCTTTAGAATAAAAAAAAATTTAATCAGATTCATTATTAGCACTTCGGCTCGTGAGAACTTCTAAAATTGACTTTATTCTTAATTGTGGGGGAACAGGGTTTTACAATTGGTATCATAACCAAGTTCGAATGATTCTGTAGACTTTTCAAAATTAAAGAAAGGAATTTTACAAAGAAAATATTTTTTTTTCCAAAACTTTTTGTTGGAAAACAGAAAAGGAAGAAAAAGAAAATCTAGGTTAAAGTCTCCTCAAGGCATGTCATGCTCTGTAGTAAGTCTTTTTAACTGTTACTATTTTATTATTTTAACAAAATTTATGAATGATAAATTTTTAGATACATGTATGTCAAAATGCACCTACAAGTTATAAATTAATGGACCATATTGGATAAGCCCACTAGTTATAAATTTTGTAGGTTGATTATGAGTTTTTATTAGGCTAAATAACTAGGTTAAATCACATTTATTATTTATTAAATGAGTTGGACTCCTTTTAGAATTTAAAGATCTTCTATTAGAAATTTATTTCAATTTAAAATCATCACTGATGAAGTTCCCTACACAGTCTCATTCACTCCCAATCCTACATTAATTGAACTACTAGAGTATTTTTTTTTAATTTCAAACACACTATTGTTACAATTCTAGAATCTTATTCACCTTAAAATTCCTAAACCCAACTCATACCATCACTCGCATAGTATAAAATCCTATAAATAGTCTCATGCACTGTACGTTCACCTATCTCTTCAAGCCTAGGCTTTTTTTGTTTATAGCTCTCTTTCTACCTTCAGCATGTCGCAACCCCATCTCCCCCACCATGAAACACTACAAGGCCACCATCATTTCTTCCTCTCTCCTACTAACAACCATCATCGACCCTCCATCGCACCGTGATCGATTTTGTGTCGAAAATTTCTTGAAGCAGCACTACAAGATAAGTAGCTTGATCATAAATTATAATTAGCATACATTAGCCAGTTTTATATACATTATTATTAAAGTCTAGTCCCAATCACTATTCCAACCTTAAAATTGTTGGGCCGAGTCGTTACAAACTCGCCTCCTTACAAAGTTTCCATCCTCAAAATTGGCTAGACCTCAAATAACCTACATACTTATCTGTAACGTCCTTTCCATGTCTCTATCTTAAATCCTCTCCTAAAATGTAAGCCTCAATAATGGGTTCTGTTAACGCTGTGTTTTGCACACCTTTGGGCCATGCTCCAACAACTCAGGTCTTCTACAATGAGCCATGTACAGAGAAGAACATAATGTGGCTTTGAAAGGGTGGCCTTGGGGCCGAGGAACCTCCGATGCCAAAGTTAGTAAGTGCTCTTGGAGTGTAGTAAATAAGTAAGAAAGTCTATGGATTAGAGAGAGTTTCCTCGTACCTAGGATCAACTATTTATACTATAGGTTTGAAGAGTAGATCATGCCTACTACTATGAGGTCTGGGTTCCTCGTAATGTTCATTTTGTCAGAACCTTAAAATGTGGTGTGGCCTTGTGTCGGCTTCATAATTGCGGAGTGTGACTTCATTTAGCAGCGCCATTAATGTGGGAGGGCTCCCTTAGCCTCAATCTGATCTATATGAGTCGTTAATGATCTGATGACGATGAATCGATGGTCCTCCATGTTTCCTGTTTATCATGTGCACATTCTATTCTCGAGGGATGCCGTCGTTGTGTCAGGTCGAGCTGTCTAGTCAACTAGACAACACCTTTCCGTGGTTGACAGTTCTATACTTGCTTGGATAAAAACCCCATTGGGCTGGGTTTCTGGGCCTAGATTCTGTGGGCTTTTCCTAAGGGGAAAATTCCCCTTACAAGTCGATTTAAAAGCCTAATAATAATTTCTCCCAATTCCATATCTTAACTCAACAAAACAGCAAGAATCTCCACATAAATAGTAAATAAAACTCCCCGCACAAACTAATAACCTCAATAATTAGTAACCTAGAACTCTCCAAAGTTTGGATCTTGAATCATACAACTCATGCTTGTTGAGCAAATCGCATGACATATAGAACATAAGATTACCACCAATAATCACCAATTACAATACAAGATACATAAATCTATGTCATAACTTAAAAACCCATTAAATTCATTCCTAATTTCCTCAAATAAAATTCCACAAAATAGAAGATTATTTCCTCATGAACAATATACATCATCAATCTTAAAATCAAAAGTTTACAACTTCATATTTAGAAACTTCCTTACCTTATGCACTTAAACCTATTATTTCAATTAGTAAACTCACCTTTGACAATCGTGTTTTCATTGGGATTATTTTTGCATCAAGGATGAGGGCACAAGGAGACTACTACTAGGCAGCAAGATTAAGGATGGTATCTACCCATTACTTTCAACCTTCATCACGAACTATCAGCATTCCTCTCCCATTAAGCACATGCCATGATTGCCGCAGTCATCACTCCATTCGTACAGTCCACTAAGTTGTGTCTAGGTTTAATTTACTAATGCCTAGTTCTAAATTTTCTATCGTTTGTAGTGCATGTCAACAAGACTAGAGTCACCAATTACCTTTTTCTTTCACTTAGTCCAAATCCAAGGCTCCAGTAGATCTTTAATTTCTCGATGTATGGCCCTGCTCCTTGTCTTTATCACAATGGAAATAAATATTATGTTATTCTTATGGACAATTTCAGAAAAAATTCTTGTTTAGTTCCTATTGCTCAAAAATCTAGTGTTTTACACCTTTATTGAAAATTTCATCTCCATCTTGAACATCAGTTCAATCAAAAAAAAATTATATAAAGTGATCGATGTGGTGCATTTTACTCTCTCTATGAGTTCTTGTCCATTCGTTGGGATTCATAATCGGAATACTTGGAGAACATAATATGACCACGATGGATCATGGGTTCATAAAAATAGTCCAAACTGATTGGTGTGGTTCTTTTGCTTAGAGAACAACAACCATAACGAGCCGAGGATCTCTGCACAAACCTGCAACCTAATGATGTTGTAGTTCTTTGCTCAAACCCACAACCATGCCATAACCCATAGGTATCTCATGGAGAACCATCGTGAGGAGGAGAAGAGAAGATGAAGAACAAGAACAAGAAGAGAAGAGGAAGCAGAAAAAGAGGAGGAAGAGGAGAAAAAGATGGGTTGGGGCCAATGATGAACAAGGAGATGAAGAAGAATAAGGATGGTGGGAGGGATTGAGAGATAAGAGAGAAGTAAAGAAATTGAATAAATTAGGATTTGTTTACTTATATACCCCATATAGAGGGTGAAACTCGGATGGTTAGGGCTACCCACTTGCACCCCCTTCTAAGTTTTAAAATAAATTTCACCTACTTGTCTGCTTGGGCTGGGTGAATTGCCCACCCGAGCCTATGCAGGATTGGGCAGATGGGCCGAGTGGCCCACCCAAGTGGGTGAATTACCCACTTGCACCAGCTCCAAACACCTCTCCTGAAGCTTGTACTACCCCTTTCCCTTTATCCACCCCAGCAGCACCTAAGGTCTCTACTGAAACAGTAGTGTCTTCTCCACCTTGCTAGAAACCATCATTTGTGAACTCGCATGCAAGAAAATATTGTTCAAACCAAAAATTTCAATGATGTATTAGATACCCATTGCCCAGAGCTCTTCTTGCCTCAACTTCAACTCCCTTATCAAATACCCATGTCGTTGGAGTTTAATGCTCTTGCCAAGAAATTCACTTAGACCCTTATCAAACCTGATCCCACCATGAATGTATTGGTTGTTGGCTTACAAAGTCAAGCAAAAATCAAATAGGTCTCTCAATTAGTACAAAGCACATTTGGTAGCCAAAGGATACCATGAACTACCTGGTATTGATTTCCTTGACACCTTTAGTCCGCTAGTCAAACCGACAACTATTCGGCTAGTGCTTGGTCATATCATTTCTAGGAAGTGGTCTATATGATGATACGAAATACACAATAATAAAATGAAAAATTCAAACAAAACAAGCTTGGACTAAGGCACGAAAATCTCACTCTCTTTAAGGAGATTCAAGCCCTTTGTGGTATGTTAAGTTTCAATTGAACAGGGCAAACCTCATCTTGACTTGTCTCCTCCAGGATACAACAGCCCAACTGTTTGTCGTATGGCTCAAATCAACTCAGCACAAGTTATTGAGCCCACAACTCCTCTAAAAATAACATCACTCTTTTGTCTGAAAAATTCTCCATAATCTCTAAACACTATCTTTATTTTTTTCTCACCGTAAAGCTTCTCACTGTAGACAAAAAACTTCAACTTTATCCTTGTTCTTTCATATACCCCAATAGGCTATCTCTTAAAACCTTTTTTTCAAAAAAAAAAAAAAATACTAAAACTATACGTTAATGGTTTTTGAGATCCCACGTGCAGATCTACTTCTCCTAGATTTAAAAAAAAAATGAAAAAAAATTATACAAACGGCTAGCCATAATTTTTTCCTCATCCGTTAAAACCAACTTTGAATATTTTTAACATGTGCACTTCGAAAGATCTAGTTTAAAACTTCCTCAACAAAAATCCAAGGAATTCGAAAGTTATATCAAAAAAGATCTTATTAACAAATAAAATCTATTAAAAAATAACAACATTCCCCCACTATTTTTTAATTGTAAATATATATATATATATATATATATATAAATAAGAGAGATGCTTCCAGACAAAGTTGGATTATTATGCATCATGAAGGTATGCTATGCATTGAACCCTCACCTAGTCTTAGTGAAACAATAATTTTTACTCCAGAGTAGTATTAGTCTCAAACTTGAACTATAACTTCTAAAGGAAAATAAAAAATTACTGCTCACACATAAAAATCTAGGTGTTGACATGAGCTTTACTAGCCAGCACATTACAACCTTGTGTTATTCCCAATTTCATGAGTGTATTTGAAAACAAGTCCAATTCTCATAGAGTGCGGTCTCACTCCCACACTCACATAGGTGAAATCTATCAAGAGTGCTCCTGTAATTCTGGCACCCTACTCATAAGAGCTACATATTCTCATTAAGAGTATTTAAAACAACTCATCCTTTTAGTCATTACAAAATGAATGCACTTACACCATAGGAATGGAAAAATTCACAATTAAAGTAAATTGTGCATTTCTTATGACCACCAAATGATTTGTTCTTCCCATTGAACCCAGTTCTAAGGATCTCTAATCTCTGGGTTGGGTATCCTCATATGTGGTTCATGACTGTATGGACTTTAATCTCATTCCCCTCGATGTGTTCCAGAATCTTTCGCTTGTTAGGACCTTGGTTAGTGGATCTTCTTGATTATCAAATTATTTAACATAATCCACATTAATAACACCACTACTCAAATAGGATATCATAGTACTATGTTTTCTTCTTATTGGTCTAGATTTACCATTGTAATAGCGATTTTGTATTCTACCAATAGTAGCAATACTGCCATGATGAATTGATGGTATCTTCTTATTGGGTGGAATTGCTTTTTCCCATAATGGAATCTCGTGTGGTAGATCTTTCAACCAATTTGCTTCCTCATTTGCTGAAGCCAAAAAGCTATAAGCTCAGCTTCCATAGTTGAACTAGCAATGATAGTTTGTTTTTTAGACACCCAAGATAAAAATAAAACCAGTAGTTGAAAAGGAATCACCTGATAAGGTATTCCAGTCGGCATCACTGAAGCTTTCAAGTACAACAGGTTATTTTTTGTAAAACAAGCCATAATTTTTTGTACCGGATAAATATTTCATTATTCGATCCATTGCATACCAATGGTCTCTTCCTGGCTTGGTAGTAAATCTACTAAATACTCCTACTGCATAAGCAATGTTAAGTCTAGTTCAATCAGTCACATAAACTAAACTACCAATCCTGCTAGCATAATCCTTTGATTAATCACATCATCATTATTTCAATATGAAATAAATGGACATTAGGATCAAAAGAAGTAACAATATGCTTGCATCCAACATAATTAAATTTCTTTAATAATTTTTCTACATAATGCGATTGATCAAGAAAAATACCATCACATGTTTTGGTGATTTTAATACCCAAAATAAAACTAACCTCACCAAGATCTTTCCTATTAAAATGATTACTAAGCATGTATTTTGTTTCATCTATAACATGCAAATTAGAACCAATGATCAATAAATCATCCACATATAGGCTAATAATAACAGAAAATTATCCCAAAAATTTATAATAAATACATTTATCACTCTCATTTGACTTATAGCCATTCTCGATCATGTAAGAGTCAAAATTTTCATGTCGCTGTTTAGGGGCCTATTTTAAGCCATATAGAGATTTTGTCAACTTACACACTTTGATTTCTTAGTCAGGCTCTACAAAGCCTTGGCGTTGATCCCTATAAATTTTTTCATCTAGGTCCCCATTCAAAAACGTTGTTTTAACATCCATTTGATGAATTTTTAAATTATAGATTGCTGCAACAATAATCAATAATTTAATAGATGTTATTCTTGTAACCGGAGAAAAGGTGTTGAAAAAATCAAGGTAAACTTTTTTGTTAAAATCCTTTTATGACAAACCTAGCCTTAAATTTTTCAACAGTTCCATCTGATCTAAATTTTTTTGAAGGACCCATTTAAACTCTATGGTTTTGCAACCCGGTGGTAACTCAACTAATTTCTATGTTTTATTAGAAATTAGTGAATCCATCTCATCATTCATAGCCTCATTCCAAAACACAGAATCAGGTGATGCTAAAGCTTCTTGTAAAGTATTTGGATTTTCCTCAATATTATAAATATAATAGTCGGGATCAAAATATTTTTCATTTCTAACTCTCTTCGTCATTCTTAATTAAAAATGTTCTTCATTTTCTGGAGGAGTAAAATAACTAGCTTCAGAAAAAATATTTTGTATAAATTATTGACCCCCACTATTTTTGGATTTAAAATTAAATTTTTCTTCATGAAAAATAACATCGCCTGATTCAAAAATCACTTTAATTTCAATATGAGAAAATCTATGGGCTGTGCTATTTTTTTGCATATCAAAGAAGACACAAGTGGTAGTTCTAACACCCAATTTGGGCCTTTTAGGATTTGTTACCCTTACAAATGCCAAGCAGCTCCAAACTTTAAAATATCCTAAATTTGGTTTATACATTTCCATAATTCAAAAGGTGTAGTTTTTTAATTTTTAGAAGGCACCCTATTTAAAACATGGCAAACAATTAAAATTGCTTCACCCCAAAAATTTGAGAGAGCGCCTGGATCAATAAGCATGGCATTTGTCAATTTACTCAACGTTCTATTTTTCTTTTCAACCACATCTTTAGAAGCACGTGAGTATGGTGTAGTGGTTTCAAAGATAATTCTCAATGACTAAACAAAATAATTAAACTTATTTGAATCATACTTTCGGCCTCTATCACTTCTAAATCTTTTAATCTTTCTGCCAAATTGATTTTCAACTTCATGGAAGAATTGTTTGAATTTTTTAACAACGTCACTTTTATTTTTTAACAAGAACCATTATTGGAGCGACGATTGAGAATTTGGAACTTTTGCTTTCGATACCTATTGTCTTTTCAACTCGGGGAAGGGTTTGTACCCTCAATATTTTTCTTCTTTATTTTATTTTTGTAATCAAATTTACAACCTAATCATTTTTTAAAGTTTGTCCTAAATTCCGAAGAGTAGTATTCATGCCTGCATAATTTTATGCATAATATTATGCGTATTAAATGATAATTTTATTTTATTTATGCAGAATTTTATGCAGAATATGCCTGTTTATTATGGTTCAAACGGATTTGCATTTTTATCCGTTTGAAGCATAAATTCAGAATTTAAGATTCACTTTAAACCTATATGTAGTTTAATGAGAATGTACACTGATTTTTCACAATTTAAGATACAAATTAAAACAAATTAATAATTTAGAATATATATACTAAATTTTCAAAGTATATGATGATACATGTTGCAAAAAGTAGAAATATTTTGACTCTAAAATATGTCCTGTTTAGATTCAGAAAGCATCTCATCATTACAATTTTCTCAAATTTCACAGAAAATAGAAAAATGCTACTCACAACCGCATAGGGAACCCTCACGGAATCGTGTCCGACATGGCAATTAATGGAACGGCATCGTTACGCAAACTTGTTTGAAAATGGAAGGGATTTTAAACTTCACAGAGCTAAACGTCGTCGTTTACCATACAGACCTCGAAGACAGAAGGGGTCGCTTCACCTCCTTTCCCATTTCGCCCATCCCCACGAAAACTTACCCTTCACTCTGTCTTCTTCTTCCTCCTCTTTTCCGCGAAGCCCCAACGTTCTCCACGAAGCCCCATACTCCTCCACGAACTGGCCGCCCCACGAAGCCGCCACATAAGAAGTCTTCACCTTCTCCACAATAATTCTTTGTGGTCTCCTTCGAACCCACAAACCCCACGAACCAACAGTTTTGCAAAGTCACTATGTTTTGCAGTCTTCGTCTTCTCCACAGTTAGTCTTCGTGGTCTCCACTAACCCACAAACCAATGGTTTGCAAAGTCACTGTCTTCGTCTTTTATGAAATCTTCTCCACGAAGCCACAGAGCCACATCCCCTTCGTCTTCTTTGTCTTCTTTTTCGTCTTCTCCACGAACCCTCCTTCCCACAAACCCAAATCTGAAATCCCCTTCCCAGAAACCAAATCTGAAATCCCCTTCCCCAGACACCCTAACCCTAACCCTAACCCTAAATTTGTTTGGTTATCAAGCCCCGAAACCCTAACCCTAACCCTAACCCTAAATTTTTTTTGTTATCAAGCCCAGAAACCCTAACCCTAACCCTAACCCCAAAAAATTTGTTGTAATCATCGATCGGGCCAAGTTTCAAAATATCCTCACTGCAAAAATGTCGTTAGTTTTCTCCTTTTTTTGTGCTTTGGTTTTACTTTCCAAATGTTTGGAAGTCAATAATTTTTTATCATACATTGTACATTTAGTCATGTAATACATTGCCTATGATGTATAATTCTTGCATTAACAATTTAGTCATGTAATTATTCAAATCACATACCGTATCATCATTGTTAAGGTGCCAATTTATAAATTCGACATGTATGACAGTAGTAGAATCGATATGGAATGCATAAAATAATATTTGAGCAAGGTGTTTTAGCAAATTTTATTTTGTTAAGCTGTTTCTGTAAAATGTTAGTGGGATGTTTTACTCTTGTCTATAACAATCTCACTGCCATATTAAACTGTTACTGTTACTCTTGTGTATTTACTCTTGTGTATTAAACTGTTACTATTACTGTTACTGTTACTCTTGTGTATTTACTCTTGTGTATGAAACTGTTACTATTACTCTTGTAGATTTAAAAGGGTGTATGTACTGTTATTATTATACATCATCATCATCATCATCATCATCATCATCATCATTATTATTGTTGTTGTTGTTGTTGTTGTTGTTGTTGCAGTTGTTGTTGTTGTTGTTGTTGTTGTTATTATTATTATTATTGATGTAATTTTGATATACACTTGGCATGATATACTGTTTTTATAGCTGAATAAGTAGGGTTCAGTTCTCAATTTCTCATTGAAAGTTTTATTAGACTATCAACTATTTTTAAAATGAGGCACCCTTTCAATTGTCATAGCGTTCTTTAAACTTCACAGAACATCACTAAAATGTTAAATTGCTAGCTACTGTTACTGTTATTAGGATGCTTACTTCCATATTAAAATGTTAAACTGCTAGCTACTGTTATTGAGATGCTTACTTCTACATTAAAAGTTTAAACTGTTACTGTTATTGGGATACTTACTTCCACATTAAAATGTTAAACTGCTACTGTTATTGGGAAGCGTGTATCTTAATAATTCAACTAATTCCATCCCGACAATTGAATTTTCTATACTATTGAAATTACTGCCATATTGGGATGTCATCATCAATATCTTCATCTCCCTTTGATAAACATGCTTTGGCCATACCATTCTTTTTTTGTGAGGAGCCAGCCACACTAAGACTGGCTCGTATTGCAAATAATCCAGGACGACCCTTCTTAGGGTGTCCAAAGTACAACACTAAGGTAATTATATAATTTGTACATAAAACTGATTCATGTAATGCTTAATATTAAAGCATCTAACATTTGTTATATAATGATTAATATTAAAACATCTAACATTTGTTATATATCTTCTTAATCTTCAGGGATTACCATACTGTAGGTTTTTCAGGTGGGCAAATATTAATGAAGAGAATGAGCTTCATCTTTGAGAAAGCACCAATGAATTGGTAATGAAGGAGAAAGAGCTAGAGAAGAAACTCAACGATGTCCACAAGAGGGAGATTGAAGTTATGAAGAAGGAGTTGGTGCTTCAGGAACAAGAAGCTGAAATAAGGCGTTCACGTAGACTACTTCGGCTATATTGGGCTTTTGCATTTCTAGTTACATTTTGGTTGTTGCTTGGTAGTGTCTAAGTAGTGTTAGTAGTTCCGAAAATTGTATTGGGGTTTTGGTTTTGTATTGGACTATGTAGTTGATGTAGTTGATGTATGGATATTGAGCAGATTGTAAAACTGCTATTATGTACAATTTGAGCAGATTGTAAAACAGTGATGTAATATATATTGTTTGTAAACAATATGGTTAGGCTCATGTATGAGCAGTTTGTATGGATCTTGAAACAGTTTGTATGGATGATGTTTGTTGAGAAGCAGTTTGTAATGGAAATGTTATGAGCAGTTTGTAAAACAGTTTTGTGTTTGTATGGATATTGGTTGATAAGCAGTTTGTAAAACAGTTTAGTTTGGATTTGAGCAGATTGTGAAACTGTTATGTACAGTTTGTATTGGACAGGTTGTAAAACAGTTTTGTGTAATGTATAGATATTGGTTGTTGATAAGCAGTTTGTAAAACAGAACAATTTGGATTTGAGCAGATTGTAAAACTGTTAAGTTTGAGCAGTTTGTATGGATAATATTTGTTGTGAAGCAGTTTGTAATGAGCAGTAATGTAATGCAGTTTGTTATTCCCAATTTGTAAAGCAGAGATGTAATGCAGTTTGTTTTTCCCCTTTTGTAAAGCAGATTGTGAACAATATATTGAGCAATTTGTAAAACAGTTTGTTATGGATGATGTATTCATGTAGCAGTTTGTTATTAGCAGTTTGTAAAACAGAAACAATTTGTATTTGTACATAAAAGTTTGAGAAGCAGTTTGTTATGAGCAGTTTTTATTAGTCAAATAGTAATGAGCAGTTTGTAAAACAATCTTGTATGGATATTGAGCATTGATAAGCAGTTTGTAGTTGTACATAAAAGTGATGACACAAAATGCCATTAACTAAACTGTATTACACAGAATGTAGTTTCAAAAAGATCATTACATGATATAACTCGGCATAAATTTAGTAAATTACATGAACAAACATGCCAACAAAATATCAAATTCTGTGTGTATTTGGCCAACACTACAACTGCCACTATTAAAATATCGACAACTCTAAAGCAAAATTTCAACAAAATGTCCTCCCAACACACAAACATCAACAACTCTAAAGTCAAATTTCAACAAAATGTCATCCCCAAATACTGCCAAAGCTCCAAAAAATGTTGTCACCAAGTTCCCAACACACAAACATCAACAACTCTAAAGCCAAATTTCAACAAAATGTCCTCCCAATACTGCCAAAGCTCCAACAAAATGTCCAACCAAGAAGTCTGCTCTGCCCTGCAAAACATACAATATAGATCATCACAGTTCCCAAAATGACAACTAAAAATATCAATTGTAACAACATGTTAGCATTATTAATAACACACTCAATATATCATATCATTGCATCGGTTGTGATTCACTCAACCCAAATTCTCCCGATTGCGATCCATCTAACCCAAATTTACATATGTAAATAGTAAACACCAACTGTTATTGCGTTGTGATATGGATAATACTATTAAAATATCGACAACACAAGAGACCCGCTTACACTTTCTTGACTACCAATCACCGTTTCTCGAGCTTGGACTTGTTCAACATTGGGAGTATCCATCTCCGAAGGGCCAAATAACCTCCTACAAGTGTCCACAACTGCAGTATCTCCTCCATCTCACCAATTAACAAGTCACAAATATCCTTTAGCATATTTTTCATATTTGCATTAAATGGTAAATAAAATTTAAAATATTTACAATATGCACCTGTTTGTGTTTCCCCTTCATTAGTGCTCTCTTCGTCTTTGCTTTAACTTAACTGATGTCTTTCTCCATCCTCGATGCTCTCCTTAGATATGGGGGTCTGCCTTTTCCTCTCACAACGTTCGGACTTAGTACTTGCTTTGAACTTCCAACTGTAGTTGTATAAGCAGTCGTACAACCAACACTCGCACCAATTAGGGTAATCGATGGGGGTTCTTGGTTGGCACGATATAACTCAATCATTGCATATAATTTTGTAGTTGCATCCTTAGTATGTCGACTTGAACCCACAGCATGAGTAAACATCCAATAACAAATATTAAACAGACTTAAATATCTATTAGCATTTGCCCGCTAATCCCCTGCGTCATAGCTGCTATGGATTAATGTGTACCTCCTTTTGATGTCTTTCCTCCATCGATCTAAAATGTATGTATTTGGCACAGACTTAATCCCATTACATTTGAATATTACCAAAATGTGCCTACACAATATCCCCCTCATCTGAAACAATCCACATGAGCACTTTGCAGTTGTATCTTCCTCACTAAAGTCCACATAGTGTGTAACTGGCTTTGTGAACTCTTCCATAAGAACTTCATCCTCTACATGATATGTCTTTATTGTACCATCATGCTTAAATAACTTTGCATCCATATCAATAATATCGGTAATTTATTGTTGAACTTTCCTAAATTTAGCATTCGTATACAGATCTTGAAATCTCTTCTCAATTGGGGATCGAGATATACAAGGAATTGAGACACTAAGCCTTGTTTGTTTTTCAAAAACATCTCATCTCATCTCATCTCATCTCACCTCATCATTACAACTTTCCCAAATCCCCACACAAAATAAAATAAACAATTCAACTTTTTCAAATCTCAAAACAATAATAATATTAAAAAATATATTCTAACAATATTTTATTCAACTTTTTAACTTTAATCTCAACTCATATCATCTCATCTCTGAAAACAAACGAGCCCTAAATGAATGGAAGTCCGCGGCAGTTTCATTCTCAATTTTTTTTTTCAGAGCATTGTCAAACTGGTCGACAAATTCCTTCAAATTTGTCTTGGCATGAACATAACCGTCAAAAAATGCATTCATGCTCTCGCTCTGCTGCGTAGTACTCATTCCAGCCCAAAAAATGTCCCTTAAGAATGCCGGTGTCCAATGCTCACGCTCATCATATAAACTTTGTAACCAGGCATTTTCATGCAAGTTGCATGTGGTGATTAGCTGCTCCCAACATTTTTCAAACTTTTCAATAGTTTAGGTGTCATAAACACATTTCATCGAAGCAGTTTTCATACCACTTTTGTACGAACTATGAGAGCCAAGCTTTTCAGGGACTTTCTTCAGTAAATGCCACAAACAATATCGATGTCGACTTTCTAAAAATACAATGGCAATCGCATTTTTCATCACTCTGTCCTGATCTGTGATTATGGCTCTCGGAGCTATACCGTCTATACATTTTAACCATGTCTAGAATAACCACACAAATGTCTCTGTATCCTCACTGGATATCAATCCTGCTCCCAACAAAATTGACTGGTCGTGGTGGTATACACCAACAAATGGTGCGAAGGGCATACCATATCTATTAGTCAGATACGTGGTGTCGAATGTGACCACATCACTGAAATACTAATATGCTGCCCTACTACGGGGGTCTACCCAGAATACATTTTTTAACCTCTCGTCATCATCTAAGTCCATCAGTGCAAAGAACCCAGGATTTCTGTATTGCATCGTTAAAAGGTACTCTCGAAGCGCTCCAGCACCACCTTTCCCAAGTCGCAGATGTCTTGCCTTGTCCATGTAATTACGATAAATATTTTTCCAAAAATGGGAGGTTCTCGAATCTACCCGCGCCAACAACAAGACTGCCAAAACTCTTATTCATTTTAATGCTAGCCAAGTCATTTGTATCTAGAACTCTTTTTACTATCTCGCTAACTTCTCTATTACAACAAAAGAAGAGGGATTTCTATGGACTGAGGCCATGATTATGGATATTATGACATGTTGTCAACTGCACATTTCCCTCAACTTTTAAGGCATTAATTTTTGCTTTACATTTCGTCTTTCCTGTCGGACGTGGTTTAGCGACATTCAACGTTCTATTCCGGGCCTTCCCACCACGGGTACAGGCAAGGGTGGCATATCTAACAGTCTCATCCTCGACCTTTTCACTCCTTTTGGTCATCATCCCAAACCCGCATTTTTTACCATATTGCTTATAATAGCTCAATAACTCTTCAAAAGAATTAAATTTCATCCCTGACTTTGGCTCTTCAATTGTATCACCACCATCCATTTGGACACACTCAGGTGTCTCAGCACCACCATCTTCTGTATCCCGTGATTCTGGTGTATCCTCTGTACTCTCTTCATCAAGTCTAAAGGATGTATATGGTGCTTCAGTTTCCTTGCAATTGGGTTGATCCTCTGTATGAACTCTTGAGCTTGTTGTGGAGCTTGTAGTGATGAGAGGAATGGGAGGTCTCATCCCATACTGAAATTTGTAACCAGTATTCTACATAAATTACAAAAATTAAAGTAATTAATGTAATTATGAAAAAGCATATTTATTAAAAAAAAATACTAACAAACTTGCATAACTACCTGAATGTTGATTGGATATTAGTTGCCATCTGAATATGGCATAAAGGTCGGTGACTACGCAGGCACTGGTCCATGCCAAACGTGCATGTAATTTGAAAGGTTGGCGTCGTTGTTGAGATGTCCTAACATAAAAAATAATAATAATAAGTAGCAACCATGGGGGAATGATGTAATCAACCAATAAACATCAACTCAAAACATTCCCGCATTTCTTTAAAATAATATCACATACCGTGCTTGGAGGATTTGATCTAGATGGTGTTAGCTTAGCTGAGTGGTCTTCTCCTTTTTCCATGCTAACAATCTCAAGGAAAATTATACCTCTTTCAACAACAACAAGAAAATCACCAGATTAATTGTGATCATCCTTGGGAAACCAAAGGTTAGAGGCATGAGTGTAAATGATCCAAACAATTTAACAAAATAATTACATCAACAATTAGCCTGTGCAATGAATTAAATTTTTTAGCAAAAGAAATAGATTTTTTCTTAAAACAATTGAAGAATGGACTCTATCATTTGAAAATTTATTAAAAATTTAACTATGAAATGGTTTTGTTTGAACAACCTAGTCTCTAAACCCCAAAATCAGCTCACATAATGTATTTTTTCTACTTAATATGATGTATTCATGTAGTTAAACATGGGAATGTGCCATTAATCCTGTGCAATGAATTAAATTTATTAGGCCAAGAAATAGATTTTTTTTTTTTTAAACAATTGAAGAATGGACTCTCTCATTTGAAAATTTATTAAAAATTTAACTATGAAATGGTTTTATTTGAACAACCCAATCTCTAAACTCCAAAATCAGCTCATAGATTGTCTTTTTTCTACTTAATATGATGTCTCCTTGCTCTTAAAAGCCAAGGAAAACAAAATGCCAACCCTGTGGCAAGAACCTCACAAAAATAGCGGTTGCTTTAAAAATGAATTACATACATATATACCATAAATTTCGAGATTTAGAGATTGTTTTTGGCCTGTTATCACCAGTCACGTTCTACCATGTGGGCGGTCTTGAGGGAGTGCTTGGTCTTTTATTACCACACATAATGGTATATCTAGAATCCAACATTGATGGCACACTCATTCTGATAAGGGGATTGTCCGTGAAATCAGGATTGGGAATGAACCAGCAGGTCGGAAACAGGAATCAACTCTTGTTAATTATTCGTCTTAATTTGTTAGAGCAAAATGCGAACTCTATGGTGGCAAAATTAATGTACATAACCAGTGCATTTTTTTTCCTACTTCCTATACCTTTTGGTCAGCCTCTAGACGAACCATGTGGCTTTGGAGCCTTCCTTTTTAACAACTAAAAATACTTATAGATGTTTCTAGCCACCAAAATGTCAACAAAAACACCACATACAAACACGAAGACATGAACACAGGAAGCACACGCGGGATGTCTTACCTGAAGGGGTCGCGATGGAGACACGAAGCCGAAGAACAAAGATGGGATCTCACAGCTGCTCACGCAAAGATGAGGAGATCTACGGTTCTTCTAGACCCAAAAATCGACTGCCTCGGAGCTTTTCCACAGTTTTGCGGTTTTGCTGAATTTTTTTCTCAAATGTAAAACTTTTCAATCGCTAGAGGAGATTCTATAGCTGTTCATGTGAAGATGAAGAGATCTACGGTTCTTCTAGACCCAAAAATCAACTGCCTTAGAGCTTAATATCTTCTTCTTCCATAGTTTTGCCATTCTTGCTGGATTATTTTGGGTGGAAATGAAAATTTGCTGCTTTTCCCTCCTTTTCTGTCTGTGTTCGATTTCTCCTTTTTTTTTTAATTTAAATAAATCGACTAACATGGTTCCGCAGCGGTTGCTACATATGGTTGTCTGTAGCATTATTGCACAAAATATAATAAACAATTCAACTTTTTCAAATTTCAAAATAATAATAATATTAAAAAATAATATTCCAACAATATTTTATTCAACTTTCATATAAAATCATCCTACATATCTCATCTTTGAATTCAAACCAACCCATAATATATCTAATACTTTTTTTAAAGGGGATCGTGTAAAATGTAATAAAACAGACGTCAACCACCAATTGGTTCTCTTTTTAACTTGAAGTGATCATACCAACACCTGTTTTAAATCCAAGCATTGGTGTCATTTGGATACCTACAACTCCAAGAGATTGCTGTCATTCCATATTTTTAAGGGAGGGAGAATGTAGTTCGATCCAAAAGTAATCGACCCACACTTGTGCCAAAGGTAGAACTACGTGAGAAAGAAAATGGTCTTGCCCAAATGATATTGGAATAAAAATGAATCCCCCCTCCCCTCCCCCTCCCCAAAATATACGTGTATTTTGAAAAATCATTAATAAAAGTAATAAAATATTTATTTCCTCCACGAGTTAAAATTCCTTCAAATTCACAAAGATCATCTAACAATTTGCTAATTTTTTAAACACTTTTATGAGGCCATTTTGTAATTTTTGCTTGACTACAAACTTCACATTTTTAAACTACTCAAGATTGCAACAAATCTACTATTAATATGACATAAATGTGCATGCCAAAAATTTAAAGAAGAAAACATATAAATAGAAATATTCGATGCTTTATTATCAACATTCAATTTAAACATTCCATCACAAACATAACCATTGCCCACAAAAACTGGAATTTTAGTAATAACATATTGATCAGATTTCATAGTTTGCTTGAAGCTAACTTTATTGAGTAGAAAGCTTGACATCAAATTCTTCCTCATAGACGGTGTATAGAGCACATCTTTGAGCGTCAATATACGTCCAAATATGAATTTCAACTCGACCCCACCACTCCCAAGGACCTTGGTTTTGCTTGAATCACCAAACATAATAGATTTCTCTTCTTCAAAGGGAGTATACTTTTTGAACCAATCTTTATCATAGCAGACATGCCTATTGGCGCCAGAATCTACCCACCTCCATTCACCAAATTGAACATGCTAATGTCTGTAATCATTGCTACAAATGGCTCCTTAGTTACATTCACTTGAGAATTATTTCCTCACTTTCGAAATTTGCAAATTCGAGCAAAGTGCCCACTTTTACCACGAACAAAACAAGCTTAATTTTGTGAAGAGAGTCCTTGATTCTTATCATTTTGACTGGAAAAACCTTTTTTGTAAGGTCAACTAAATTTTTTGAAATTTTTTCTTTGCAGCTTCAAATGACTATCTTTTGAAATCTTACCTTTGGGCAAGCCACCATTTTCAAAAATTAAATTTACCTTCATCATGGAAATCTCATTTCCATTTTGAACCATTAAAGCATCTTGGCCTCTAATTCCTCTTCTATCAGAATACGCGTAATTAAGGTCTCCAAGGATGTCTCCTTTTGTTTGTGGTGCATCAGCTTTTGAAACTCCCTCCATGAAGGTGGTAGCTTGTCAATGATGCCACAAACAATTATATTGTCTCCAATTTTGATGCCTTAGGATCGAACTTCTACTACAACCATTTGAAAATCTTGCGCTTGTTCTGCGACAGACTTTCCATCTACCATTTGATATCGAAAGACGCGACTTGCTGCATATCTTTTTGCTCTAGCTTCTTCCATATCATATTTAATCTGTAAGGCTTTCCAAATTTTCTGTCAGAGGAGTAAGTAGTATTGTAGAAATCATAAAATTGATTCGCAAGACAATTTAAAAGGTAACATCGATAGTCCAAATCCAAGGCTCCATAAGATCTTTTATTTCTCGATGTATGGCCCTGCTCCTTGTCTTTATCACAATGGAAATAAATATCACGTCATTCTTATGGAAAATTTCAAAAAACTTTCTTGTTTATTTCCTTTTGCTAAAAACTCTAGTGTTTTACCCCTTTCTTGAAAATTTCATCTCCATCTTGAACGATAGTTCAATCGAAAAAAAAATGATGCAAAGTGATTGGTGTGGTGCATTTTACTCTCTCCATGAGTTCTTGTCCATTCCTTGGGATACATAATCAGAATACTTGGAGAACCATGACCACGACGGATCAAGGGTTCATTAAAATAGTCCAAACTGATTGGTGTGGTTCTTTTGCTTAGAGAACAACAACCATAACGAGCCGAGGGTCTCTACACAGACCTACAACCAGATGTGGTCCTGGTTCTTTGCTCAAACGCACAACCAAGCCATAACCCGTAGTTATCTGATGGAGAACCATCATGAGGAGAAGAACCATCATGAGGAGAAGAACAAGAACAAGAAGAGAAGAGGAAGTAGAAAAAGAGGAGGAAGAGGAGAAGAATGGATGGGGCCAATGACGAAGGTGGAGATGAAGAAGAATAGGGATGGTGTGAGGGATTGAGAGAGAAGAGAGAAGTAGAGAAATGAATAAATTAGGATTTGTTTGCTTATATACCCTATGTGAGGGGTGAAACCCAGACGGTTAGGGCTACCCACGTGCACCTCACACCTCCTTCTAAGTTCTAAACAAAATTTTGCCCACTTGTCTGCTTGGGCTAGGAGAATTGCCCGCCCGGACCTATGCAAGATTAGGCAGATGGGCCAAGTGGGCCAGATGCGAAAGCCCACCCAACATGCCTATCAGCACTAGCTCCAAACACCTCGCCTGAAGCTTGTACTACCCCTCTCCCTTTATCCTCCCAGTAGCACCTAAGGCCTCTACTAAAGTAGTAGTGTCTCCTCCACCTATTAGAAACCATCATTTGTGAACTCGCATGCAAGATAATATTGTTCAAACCAAAAAGTTCGATGATGTATCAGATACCCATTGCCCAGAGCTCTTCTTACCAGAACTTCAACTCCCTTATCAGAACCTACATGTTCCTCACATGTTGTTAAACTTGCTGAGTGGCATAATGCCATGTCTTTGGAGTTCAATGCTCTCGCCAAGAAATTCGCTTGGACCCTTATCAAACCTGATCCCACCATGAATGTTATTGGTTGTTGGCTTACAAAGTCAAGCAAAAATCGGTCTCTTGATTAGTACAAAGCACATTTGGTAGCCAAAGGATACCATCAACAACCTGATATTGACTTCCTTGACACCTTTAGTCCACTAGCCAAACCGACAACTATTCGGCTAGTGCTTGCTCATATCATTTCTATGAGGAAAATTATATTACTTTATCACTAGACCCAATAATAATTATATTATAGACGTTACCCAGCCCAAAAGTCGTAACACCCGATCAATCAAGGAAGGATAAAACTTTGAGTTGACAAAACTAACCTCCAAGTGCTTGTCACTGAGACAGGAATTATGGGCCCCGAGGCACCTTCTTCAGACTATATGACGTTTGCAATGAAATCAGTTTGGACTGAGGCATGGGAGTACATAGTAATAAAATAAAAAATTACAATGAAATGAAAAATTCAAATGAAGCCAGCTTGGACTGAGGCATGAAAATCTTGCTCTCTTTAAGGAGATTTAAGCATTTTGCGGTATGTTAAGTTTCAATTGAACCGGTGTAGTAAACCTCATATTGACTTATCTCCTTTAAGATACAATAGCCCAATTGATCATCGTATAGCTTGAATCAACTCTGCACAAATTATTGAGCCCAAAACTCCTCTAAAAATAACACAACTCTTTTGTCTAGAAAAATCTCAATAATCTCTGAACATTATCTTATTTTTTTCTCACCGTAAAGCTTCTCACTTTAGACAAAAAACTAAACTTTTTCCTTGTTCTTTCGTACACCCCAATAGGCTATCTCTTAAAGTCATTTTTTTCAAAAAAAAAAAAACAACACTATACGTTAATGGTTTTTGAGATCCCATGTGCAGATCTCCTGCTCCTAGATTTTAGAAAACTGAAAAAATGATACAAACGGTTAGCCTTCATTTTTTCCTCATCCGTTAAAACCAATTTTAAATATTTTTAACATATGCACTTTGAAAGATCTGGTTTAAAACTTCCTCGACAAAAAATCTAAGGAACGCAACACTTGTATTAAAAACGATCTTACTAGCAAATACAATCTCTTAAAACATACCAACACAACTAGATGCTCAAAACCCCTTTCTTCATGGATTTCTTCACAAAGATCTTTACGTCCACTAGCCAGTAGGTTTTATTCATCCTCAAAAACATGATCATGTCTGCAAGTTGCGAAGATCAGATGGTCTGAAGAAGGCGCCTGGGGCCCGGAATTCCCGTCTCAGTGACAAGCTCTTGGAGGTTAGTTTTTTCAACTCAAAGTTTAATCCTTCCTTGATTGATCGGGTGTTACGACTTTTGTGCTGGTTAACGTCTATAATATAATTATTACTGGGTCCAGTGATCAAGTTATTACGTTAGTTATTGACTCACTTGATTCTGAATTTGCTCTCTCAAGGACTTGGGTCCCTTGCATTAATTTTTGAGGATAGAGGCACATTTCGTTCTTAATGGCTTGTTTCTCACACAACAGAGATATGTTATTAATAAGACTCATGCCACGCTAGTTTCTTCACCTATATCTACCTCTCACAATTTTCCTTTATTTGATGGTACACCCTCTGAAGACGAAACACTGTGCCGCAGTACCATGGGGGGCTCTTCAATACCTTTCCTTCACTTCGTTACCTCAATCCTCTAAACATTACGGGCTTCTTCTTCTTCAACCAAGCACAAGTCAGTTCCTCCAACATCATTTTCAGATGCCGACTGGGCTGAGTACACCAAGATGACCGTCTGTCTTCAAGTGGTCTTTGTGTCTTTTATGGGAAGAGCCTTATTTCATGGAGTTCAAAGAAAGAATCGACTATGGCACGGTCTAGTACAGAGGCAGAGTACAGCGTTGTTGCCAACACAACTGATGAATTGATCTGGGTAAATAGTTGCGGAGAATTACTTTCAGTAAGTGCAGCAACTACAAGCATCAAGCATGTATTTTCATGACTGGATAGAAATTATATAATTCTGAAAGTAAGATTGCATCGAATATTGTTGTTGGTTGCGACCCTTTTCACTATGAAATTGATATTTTTATGTATTTTGATTACTTTCGATGTATGAAAATGAACCTCTTTGAAATGCCAAATTATATCCTTTACAAAAGGAGATATACCGATAAGAACTGCAGCACTCATATTTAGTAGATCACGTTTCAATTACAAGAGAGAAGCTACAAACACTCCCCGCATGGAGTCTCCAGAGTCCCATAACAACCAAACTTATTCTTATATATTAATAAAAGCAGAAGCTGGGGTTTTGATTTCTCAAACAAATTGGTCCAGGTATTCATCCACAGTGGTGTATTTGACATCTGGGTATAGCTCGGAAGCCTCCACGCCAAATGATGGCTCAATCTCAAAGTTGGTATGATCTCCCTTCACAAGAACCGAGTGGTTGATTGACAAGATCACATTGATTGGAATTGGGGACTCTGCAAGAGAAGTATCACAATTAAAAGCATGTTAACCATGATCTTGTGCACCAAGCCACTGTATTCTAGGGGTATTGAATTCACATTGGCATTGTTGGAGTTCATCAGGAAACTGACCTTGAATGTCCTTCAAAAGCTTCTCCTCTGGAACATAGATTTTCTCCAGGGTTTTGCCAATCTTCTTTTCCCAAACTGCTGCAAGCTGATTGAATGTGTAAGTGTTTTTGGGAGGCCTCACGTAGAGGATCTTGTTCAATGTTCTTGGGTCATCTACAGCTCTAATCGTGTAGGTTGCTATGTCATCTTCCTTGTTAAAAACCGCTGCAAGAAACCAAAAAAAGAAAAAGAAAAAAGAGTTGAACAGACACATACTTACATCTGGACTCATTCCAACTTCAACTCACACAACTCAATTCAGGCAAATGAATTTCCAATGTCGTGTTTGGAAAACATGGATACGCATCTTAGGATTCAAAATGTTTAAAGCCAAGTGCTTTAGAGATTAAAGAAAGGAATTGTCACATACCCCTGACATTTCCATCTCCTAAGATAATGAGTTTGTCTCTAGGAGCAGAAGTGAGTCCTGGCTGTGCCAACGTAGGTAGAAAGTACCCAGCAAAGTAGTTGGATGAAACGTAAGTGTAGGGGATGCCTTCGGCCTCAACGGCGCGGCGGATTTTGGCCTTTGTCTCAAATGCAGACTTAGCTGGCTCAACAGCATGGACACGGTCCACATCGTTTCCAAATTCCGATGGAAAGAATCTCTGAATTATGTTTGATCACCCAAAAAAACACATGTATGATAACCCAAGGACTTTCCAAGAAAATCTATTCTGGGACATGGTATTCGAAAAATAACAAGTACGAGGAGATTAGGATTAAGCCTATGGATTTGTATCAAGTTAAGATTATATTTCTCTTGTTACCCATTCATAACATGTTAACACCGTAGACTCATACCTTCTAAAGATTGTTTGAATTTTTTCTTTTAAAAAACTAGTGTTGTTAAAAGATGTACAAATGAGAATGTGCTAGTAACAGGGCTCCTCCGAATTGGAGCAGGTTGTAGATGTGAATTGTGATGTGGGGCCACCGATATTGAGCGTATGGTTCACGCCACACTCAAGTTTCTCAAGAAAGTTTCAGAATGGTCGTAAATAGTAGTGAAAATATAATGAAAAAATAATAATAAAATATTAAATAGTAATAAAAAGTAATGAATAATAAATAAATAAATAAAAAATAATAACAAAATAAGAAATAATAGTGAAATATTCTGAGAGAGTACCCAAACCTGCTTAACGATCCATCTCATCTTATTTCATCATTATAATTTTTATAGATTTTATATAAGATATACTAAATAATTAAATCTCAAAATAATAATAATATTAAAAAATAATATTTTATTCAATTTTTAATTTTCATTTAAATTCATCCCATCTTAATTTACTATTCAAATTTAATTTGAGAAAAAAGCTAAATACAGTCGCCCTATACAACTGTGGTGCAATCGAGGGCCCACCTCTCCCCTGTATGCCTCCTCTCCCTTCTCCTTCAACCCCTCTCTCCCTCTGCGTCTCGGTCAATTTGAACTAAGCACTATCTCACTTTTCTTTTCTTTTTTTCTTTCTTTTTTTTTATTTTTTGAGAGAGAGAGAATCCACGACTTGTAACTCTTTTTGTGAACTTGTACAAGAACATCAAACTGGACTGGACAAACTCACACCACACGGAGGAGGAAAAAGAATAATGGAACTATGGACAACAAGAAAGTGTATCAGTATCAATAGCTTTCAAACAAGTTTCCCCCTTATATACCCTATTAAGTAATGGTTATTTTCTTTTCCCAGTTCTCTAACCTTTGGAGGTGAAACCTTAAAGTTGATTCGGGATCGAGCCCTTTGAAGTGATGGTGAATCAGACTCCAACCGAATCAATTGCAGTCTATTCTGCTTCTCCCTCTTTCTTCTAGTTCTTAATTCTGTGTTTTCAAGTTGTGGCTGCTGGTTTCTCTAACGATTTACTGGAGTTTTTGGATTGTCATGAGTTGTTTTCTTGGTTTTGTTAGCAACTGCTGTTGCTATCCACAAATGAAAATCTTGAATATGTCTGTTGATTCTGAAATTGGAATTGGAAGAAAGTGTATGGGTTTACAAATTGGTCGGGGTAGTGGTAAACTGAAACTTTGGAGAAAGTTTCAAGTGGATTTGGGAGAACTGAAATTGAGTTTATGAACAGGGAGAGATCTGCAGTGGGTTTGAAAATTCTTCTTCAACCTTCTTCTTATTTTATTTTTTTTTCATTAACACTAACGTGATGCTTGTGTCAGATGATTGCATGCCGACTCCCGTCGCAATTGTAAGTAGCGGAGCTGTTAACTTAAAGTAATTAATGGAGGGGAGAATGTGAATACTTTTTTAATATTATTATTAATCTAAAATTTTAAAATTAGATTCTTTATTATATTTTATATAAAAAAATTTAAAAAAAATATAAAGATCAAATCCTTTATCAAAGCCATGCCTTACTTACACTTTGACTTGTGTTCCTCATTCCACAGAAAAACGAGTATTGTCTATGAAAAACAACCAGAGGAAATGAGGTGATTAATCAGTATGGAGGATGCTAGACTGTTAACACTCTTCAGAAGTTCAGTCAGTATTTTGTATCAGGATTTGGTGAATAAAATGACCAGAACAAAAGAGATAAGGATTTTGTCTCCAAACATTTTCTGTAATCAAGAAAAATAGACCCAACATGTCTTTTCCGCTAAAACAATGCTAATCATATGCATGAAAATCCAATTACATATTCGATCGATTGAAAATATGAAAAGAATGAAACGACAGGGTCTGGTTTGAGTATTTTAGAGACACCAACCTTAACATTACCAGCTTCTTTAATGGCAGCAATGATCTTGACCTGATCTGCTAACTGCAGGTGTCCAACCGTCGATATCACCACATCCACCTGCTTAATCGCCTTTACCAAGCTCCCATGGTCGTAGAGATCTCCCTGCAATATTACCACAGTAATTTCAGACCATCATTTCCCAAACACACACAGACACGAACACTGAGAGAGAGAGAGAGAGAGAGAGAGAGAGAGAGAATAGATGTAGGTACATGGAGCAAAGTGACGCCCAAGTTCTTGAATTTCTCGACGAGTTTTCCCTTAACGGGATCGGAGAGAGTGCTCTCTCTGACAAGAGCAAAGGTGGGGTGGCCAGACTTTGCGCTTGCTTCGACTATGAATTTTCCGATGTAGCCGGTGCCTCCGATGAACAAGATCTTGCTTTTCTCAGCCATTTCAGAAAGTCTTCTGCAAAAATTAGAGAAATTTTACGAAAGTGGTGGAGACAGGGGAAGGAAGAAAAGGACTATCGTATGATTCCTGAACGGGTGGGCAGGGATATTTATCGTTGAGACGAGACGTACAAACTACAAAGTTACTATAATAGGCTTCCATTTCTCACAAATTTGCTTTAATATTTATTATTTTTTACAAGAATAAATATTTATTATTTAATTTTAATATTTATTATAAAAATTTGTCTTTTATGATGAGTTTTATAATTTATAGTCACGAATAATTTTCCTAAATTGATATAGTATATTTTAAGTAACATTTTATTTAAGTGACAAACTTTAAAAAATCATCTAAAATGCTTAAAATCAATATGAGAATGACAAACTTAGTAATTGTTTGGATTCGAAAATGACTTGAGATGACTTGAGATGAGCTGAGATGAGTTGAGATGGATTGTGAATAGTAATGAGATGAGTTGTAAATAGTAGTGAGATTTGTGAGTTAAAGTTGCTGAATAGTAATGAATAGTAGTGAGATGAGTTAAGATGAGTTGAGATGAGCTGAGATAACTTGTGAATCCAAACAAGCGTTTGAAAATAAAATGGATTCAATTATCTTAAATCATCAATAAATATTAAAAAATACTTTAGCCACAGATATATTTTACAAATGTAAACTCATAAACTTACGTCATTTGATATAATACGTCAAGTAGTAAAATTATTTTTACAATAAAATAAATTTGGCGCATCACCTAAATTACATCAATTTATGACTTTAATTTATAAATCTCATTGTAAATCTAAGGCTTCTCAAGAATCTTAGATGATGCAGCTCAATTTTTTGTCATCAAAGTTTTCAAACTTTTCTTCGAACTCTAAAGATTCTTTATCTATCATCGAGATTTTAAAGAGTAATGTTCTATATAGTTATTATTTGTGCAAATATCACATATTCTTTTTTTTTTTAAATGAGATTTATTATTAAAAATTAATTTTTTATGTGAATCTTATTTTTATAACTTTTTTTTTTCAAAATGAATGTGCAGCATCACGTAATTTATAACTACAAATATTTTCGTAATTTTGGAGCATTCTCATTGGTTTAGTCAAAGTTGAAGGATGATTAAAATTTAGATCATATGTGCAAAAAAGACCTCACATTGGATTGTACATCTCTAAAACAATTTAGATTTCTGTTACAGTGGTTGGCCAAAGATGAAGAATTACAATTAATTCACCAAACATTAGAATATTAATTTTTCACTCTACAATTGGATCTTAAAATGTCTTGTAGGTGTAGATTTTTTATTGACATTGAAATGAGTATGTTGCTATATATTTGGTTAGTAAACAAGAATTTTAGATAGAATTTTAGATAAGTTTAATCTCAATTTTGGTTATTAACATTAAATTACCTTTGAAAATATGATTTTTTTAATTTTAATTTAATTACAATATAATTATTATTAATATTAAATTGGTAGAATTATAAAATGTAATACAAATAATTTAAATAAAAAAATTATTAATTTAATAATATTTTATTATTATATAAAGGATGAATGAATAATTTAATATAAAAATTGAATTTAAATAGAATAAAAAAATATAAAAAAAATAATATTGATTAAATTTTAAAGATACACTTGACAACTAACCAGGATGCTATTAGTCAGTCCGATATTTTCTCCGGAATTCTATAACACTGAATTGGCCCAACAACTCCTAGGTTTTACTGTAAAGGTTTGGTGAGGCGAGAAAAAATGCAATGCCCTTTGAAAACAATAAAGCCAAAAAAAAAAAAGTTGACCGTATAAGTAGCTGCCACGTCGGATAGTCTTCTAGAAAAACATTGAATCCACCTGTGAAATTAGACAGGTTCATTACTACCATTTATTATTTTTAGATGAGCATTGTATCTGACTCGTAATATGGTGAGGTTCATTGTGGTTAGGCTTTTTATTTTTGTCCTAAGAGCACTCCCAATGCTCTTGTAATATATATATATATATATATATATATAAAATATAAAGAAAGATAGCTAAAAGTTTTTTCTATTAAATTATCTATTCTATTTCTATTTTATATTTAATTATAGTAAATCTTCTACATATAGAAGTAACAATTCATTCCTCTAAATAATTTTTTATTATTTTTTTCTCATTTCATCATTTTTCTTTTTTATCTTATTTTTATTTTAACTATTTTATCACTTTTATACTAGTCCCACTCTATTATCTCTCATCTACTCTCTAACATCCGTTTATAGTTCATTCGACTTTTATGCATGCAGAAATTTTAATATTGTTAATAATAAAGGCATGTATTTTTTTATCGTTTTATTCTTTTTTTTAAGTAATTTAAAATATTACATTATACATAAAGAAATATTACAAATATCAAAATATATGATGTATAGAGAAATATTTAAAATATATACTGTGTAGAGAATATAATATTTGAAATAAATAAAAAAAAATTAAAAAATATAATATTTAAATGACATAAAAAAAATAGATAAGTTGATGTATGACGTATTGTAAAAGTCAATATATAAAATAGAAAAAAAGAATTTTGATAATATATTTTAAAAAATAAAATAGAAAAGCCATTGGAAGTACTCTAAGCTTTTTCCATCAAACCTAAGCAACTCAAACAAACTAAGAAGCTTAAAACCCTAATAAAAAAATAAGAAGTTAATGCGGCACAATTAAAAATTTAGACGGTCGCTATCTGTTTGTTTTATGTGTATTTTTTATAGACAATGTTTTCGAGAAACATCCACTTAAGGTGAGTTTGTATTTGGTTACCAAACTCATCTCAACTCATCTCAACTCATCATTATAATTTTTTCAAATTTCAATACAAAATATAATAAACAATTCAGCTTTTTCAAATTTTAAAATAATAATAATATTAAAAAATAATATTCTAACAATATTTTATCATCTCAACTCAACTCAACTCAACTCACTTCAACATCCAAACACAAATACTTCATGTTTGAACCTCCAATTATTTTAGAAAAAAAATCAACTTTGGTAGGTGACGTTTCAACATCCATTTTTTTTTTTCTTTTAAAGAGAAATTATTTATATAATTATAAGATGTACAGTCTCAAAATAATTATTTTTTAAATAATACGCCGAACTTATTCACTATAAAATTGTACGTAAATTACGTATTTGACATGTACATTAATAACGAGTTTTGTATTTGAGCAATATTAGATATAATTTTAAAATATGTAAAATTCATACATTTATTTTAAAAAAGAATGAGATCTATTATTAAAAAAAATTATTTAAAATTTTTTTTTTTTTAATTTTAAAAAATTAACGTACAGACAGCTTACAAATCCTAAAAATAAAAATATCATTTTTTTTTGTATTTATATTTATAAGAGTAAAGCTAATGACATAGCACGCGCAGATATGATTGATATCATGTCATATAAATATTAAAAAATACCATTCATCATCTCTATGTCATACACACTTATTTTTATTTTTTATTTTTTTATTTTTATTCTTTAGTAGGTGTATAGTATAAAGATGATGAATAGAAAATCTGATAAATATTAAAATAATTTTATGACTACCCATGGATCTAAATGATGAAATAAATCCTTTGAAAATAAATTTAAAAAAAATGGTACCCAAATTCCCTTTAGATCATCCACCGTTGATCCCACACCCCATACCTGACATGTGGGGTTTTATTTTTTTTTCTTCTATTTCTTTTAACAAAACTTGAAGAGAGATTGGTTAGAGAGAGAGGCCAAGGAAAACTTGAGCAGAGAGAGAGAGAGGGGTCGATGAGAGCTTGAGGAGAGAGAGAGACATCAAAGACAGAAAACTTGAGAAGAGTGAAGCCGTGATGAACTTGAGGAAGGAGAGGGAGAAATGTCAGATTTTGAGATTGAGGGAAGGGGAGAGAGAGGTTGAAGGTGATGGCTCGATGTGACATAAAGTTGAAAAAACAAAAAGTGTAAGAGCATTCTCATTGAATTAACTAAAAGTTAAATCCAATGAGAATTTATCTGTTAGGTGAATAAATTGCTCACATTGAATTAGTTATATTCCAAATATAGCTACAGTAATATCCAAACTAATTTTCAAATTTGGAAGACACTATTCATTCATCAAATCATTTTTATATTATTTCTTTTTCTTTCCTTTTAATATTAATTATTTCTCTCTCCATTTTAAATGACAATTGAAAAAATATAATTAGAATACAATTACAAATTAATATATAATATTATAAATAGTAAAATATGAAAAAATAAAATAAATTCATAATTAAAAAAATTTTAAAATTATTAATTACTTATTACTATATAATGAATAAATAGATAATTCAATTTGGAGATTTGATGTGAATAGTCAAAATTAAATTCATCTTATATTATTTTATTGTCATATAATGAAAAAATAGTTATTCCAATGTGGAGATTTATATAAATGGAATAGCTAAAAGTTAAATTCATCTTACATTCATAAAAAATGTACTTTAATTTAACTATTCCAATGAGAGTGCTCTAAGGTGTGGTAAAACAATAGCTAAGGTATAGTAGAATTCATTGCAAAAAGTTTGCACCGCAAGTTGTAGGAATATTTTTTTTATTTATTAAAATCAGGCATTTTTGTAACGTTAGTATTTTTTTTAATAAAAGAAATTACGTAGCGTTTCCATTTAAAGTTGAATCATTATAATTTTTAATGAAATTTTTTTTAATGAATAAATCTTCACAATTTCCTAATATTTCATACTCTATATTATTTTAATTTTTTTTATCAAATATTTATTATATGAATAATGAATAGAAAATTTGAAATAATTTAAAAATAATATTCTCAAAAAAAATTTTTAAAATATAAAATGTAGAGTGTGGTAGAAGTTGTGTAACAAAATTCTTTTTTAATTGCATAACGTTTGGTTGAGAGTGCTTTATTGGGTTTAAAATTTAGAGTAATTTGTATGGATTTATACGAGTAGTAAATAAACATAGCGTTTATATGGGATTTGCAAATTTTGCCCTCATTAAAAATGTGTTTTTTTTTTTTTTCCGAATAATATTAGATATAATTTTAAGATGTACAATCTACACACAATCGTTCTAAGAAAATGGTATCTATTATGAAAATAAAAATGAAAATTTGGATTTTTTTATATGTAAATCTCAATTTTTTTTTAACTTATACGAAATTTACATATTTTAAAATCGTATAGATATATTTTTATTACCTTCTTGCGTATGCAAAATCTTTTTCCTTTTTTCTATAGTCCTGCGTCATTATCATTATCTATAAAGAAAAATGTTATTTGTATTTAACAAATACTTACTTCTCTACGTATTAGTTATTGATATGCTAGAAATTATGAAATTTGAAATTTAGAATTTAAATTTAAAAATAAAATTGATAAAATAAATTTTATAAATAAATTGTAAGTATATATAATAATACTCTATCTATAAATGGCTGCCGATCATGTGGCCGTTACCATTTTGAATTTATTTTTTTACCAGACATAGCTATTATTCTCTTTATTAGGCAAGTTTACTTTTCTATATGCAAGTGTCTTCTATCATATTCGGAACAGAACTTCTACAGACAACCGCGTTGCGTCCCCATCGCGGCATCGATGCCCATGTGGCAAAACGAAAACGGCATCGTTTCGAATAAACAATGATCTCTCCTTCGTTCTTCCCTTTCCCTCTCTGATTTTTTATTTCCTTCGATTTCCTCACCTTTCCTTCTCCGAATCCTCCTTTCCCCTTTGCCAGTGCTGTTTGTAAGTTTGAGACATCTGAAGGTAGGACCTTTGTGGTGTTATCAAAAGAAAAAGAGAAGGAAAATGACAAATCAAAGGCATCATCCGTTGAAGCTGGATTATCTTCCAATGAATGTGTTCGGATTTCTTAAAATAAGATTCGTGATGGATATGGTAAATGCTCTAAAAGCCACAAAAAGATCCCTGCCAATCTCACTCAAGTAATCGATCAACTTCTTGATATAGTGTTAAAATACAGTTTGCCAAAAAACCACGAAGTTGGTGTGAGTAAATTATCTTCTATGGAGGTTCATGAACCTGCTACAAAGGTGAAGGGTAAAGGTGTAAATCAAAGGTCGATGATACAATGAAATTAGAGTCTGAAGCTGAAAGATCTGCAGGGCTTGCTAAGGAGACTTTTGTTCTCAAGTTATTAAGTGACGTTATTCTGATGTACGTACATGGAGTTGAAGTTATACTCAAACGAGATCTGAAACGTGGGGAAATCGAAGGAAAGAAAAATCAGAGAGGAAAAGGGAGAACGAAGGAGGGATTGTTGTTTATTTGAAACGATGCGTTTTGCCACGTGGGGCCGATGCCGCGATGGGGACGCAACGCGGTTGTCTATAGAATTTTTGTATTCGGAATACTGAGAGGTGAACAAAGTAATGTTTTGAATATCGTAGTAAAAGTCGTATCGATTAAGACATTGAAATAAAATATTTCGATATCGATATCATTTCATGTACTGTTTAGGAATAGTCGATATACGAATAAATTATATATATAAATTATATTCTAAAATAATAGTCTATATATGAATAAATTATATATAAATATATATATAAATTATAAATAATTTAATCTGAATTGAAGGTCAAAAAATAAGCTTGTAGTTTGAAAAAAAAATGAAAGGCCCAAATATCGGCCGGTACCAACCGAAATATAGGCCGGTACAGGTCGAAATTGAGGCTACCGGCTGGTATTTAGGCCAGTACGAAACGTATGTGGTACTATACTAGCTCAACGGCTGGTACGGAAAATTTTGACCGTACTGGCCGGTACGGTACAAAATTGAAAACAATAAAATAAAGTAAAAACAATCAAAAAAAAAAAAATCAAAAGATAAAAGGATTGTCTTGACTCTTGAGGATTTCTCAAACAAAAATAGAGATGTTTTTTTAGGTTCAATTTTGAATTCAACTACTTGCACAAAGTTTCATTTAATATTATGACAATCAATTAGGTTGCTGTATTTTGAAGAAAACAAGGTAAGTGTGAGGTCTAGTTTTATTTTAGACCTTGTCAATTGCCAGTTCTTTTAATTGTAAGTCGGTATGTAAAATATATCATTCACATCACTTATCTGACATAATAGAAACACTCGTCAACCATAATATAAGTTATGCGAATAATGTGTTCTACATACCGGCTTGCAAATAGAAAAACTGGTCAATAGTAAAGAGTGTAACTTAAAGAGAACGATTTCATATCTTAATCTAAATTGATTTCGTTTCAAATTTCTTTTTATAGAAATTTTTATTTTGCTATGTGATTCTCATAAACAATAAAAATAAATAGAAAAGGCACAAAAGCAAGCAAAATATAAAACAAAACTTCAATGAAAATATCAAACTACAAAAACCGAAAAAAAAAACTATCCAACCGATTCCAACGGGAGCATGGCAAGAAGAGGTAATACATGATCAACTTTGAGCTACCAAAACGGCGTGTATGTGTGTTGAATGAAGTGAAAAAGAGGGTGGCGGAGGGTGGAGTGACACTTGGAGGATAGTTGTGGGGAGATTAACCAACAGATTTCACTGCCAAAATCTGAAAATTGAGAAAGGTGAAAAAAAAGTGACGTTATTTTATAAAACTGATCATCATAACAATTATTTTGTATTAAAAAAAATGATACAACTTATCACATTAATAAAGTATATAAAAAGTATCTAAAAATAATTGTACATAAAATTTTTGAAACTAAAATAATATTCATTCATTATAAGTATATTATAAAATATATAAAAATCACTGCATATAAAATTTTTAAAATTAAAATAATATTCCTTCGTTATAAGCGTACGATAAAAACATAACTTTACTATATAATTATTTTATTTTGAAATCAAATCAAAGTTTTTTTAACATAAGATATTCCTATTGCATTTTTTGCAAGTTCATGAGTCACAATGATCAAATTTTCGTTAGAGTATTTTTCATGTCTGTGATTAATATTCCTGTGTTGTTCCAATGAGGTTCAGTATATATCTTTAATATCATTGGAGTGGTACCAGCACCGCTCAGACTTACCGTTAGTTGTTTTTGTAAATTGTTTTTTATTTTTTTGTCCATATTTTTTTAATGTTTTTAAATAGTTTTAAAAAATAAAAAAAAATATACATTAATACACTTAAAATCACTTTTTTAATTACCAAGTAAGAAAAAAAATTTTTTTTATCAAGCAGTACATTTGAGCTGTTAAATTAGGGAGGCAAAATAGTTTTTATCATATTATTGACCATTTGTAGAGCATCTACCCCTAGAATTCCTTAATCTCAGGCTCTCAGCTCAGTTCTAGCTTGAAGTGCAAGATAGGTCACTCTACTAGAAAAGCATCTGGATATGTCTCTTTTCATTCTCATTGTTGCTATTGCGCGCTCTGCCCTACAGTCACGCACAATTATTCCAACTCCAACTTTATAGAGAATTTTGTCGATTGGTGCATCTCAATTTGGTGGTGCCTCCCATCAACCGTTTGGTCTTGTGGATGTTAAACTCAATTTTAAATGGACAACCTTATATTTTAAGCTACAATTCAAAAAAATTCTATAAATATACATGACTTTATATGATATAGTAAATCTATTTTACAATAGAATAATGTTACATACAGTTATAAAATATGTAATCATCGTGCAATTATTTGAAAAAAAAAGGTTCACTATTAAAAAATTTATTTATTTTTTTATGTAAGTTTTGTATTTACTCACTATTTTTAAAAATATTATGCGGTACTTATATACTCCACGACTATAAATATCATTTTTTTATAATAAAATTAATTTTATAATCTTAATTTATAAATTTATTTTTATAACATCACGTGACTAAAATATTATATTTTTTTATAAAAGGATAACTCTTACCATGGTTGTTAAGTAGTGTTAGGAAAGGTGGGGTGTATCCTCGATCTTTTTTTATCCCGGATCTCACTACTCCAGTACTCCTATTTGTTGAATTAATCATATTGACCGACACCATGATAAGATAAGGCCCCATGATTATTGTGTATAGTCCAAGAAATCGTAATTATCCCCATCTCCTGCATTAGTATTGATAAGGTGTCAAAAATTACATGATTAAGCTGTTAAAGAGAACGAATTATTTAATTAAAAAATAAATTAAGCACTTAATTATGTAATAGTTTTTATTACTTGACTCAATGTTAAATTTTGATATTTTACACTTGAAAAGAGTTGTAATGCAGTTGGTCCACACTAAAAATTAATATTCCAAATTTTACTCTCATATCTTACTTATGTTGTAGGGCATTGTGGGAAAGATGTTGAAAGTACATGGGTATTATTGGAAATACTCAACTAACATGACAGTAACCAAAGAAATGCACTGCATGGCAAAAGAAAGGGGCTAGGGATCGGAAACAAAACAAAGAAAAGAAATGAAAGAGGGCTTCATGCACGGACAGCGAGCTTCACACATGCCGAAATGCACTGCAGGGGAGGCATGATTGTGGCCTCACAGCAGGGCACTCACACGAACGCATCCTGTAGGAACCTGGGCTGGATCGAGCGGCTCAAGAAGATGCACTGCAGAGAGGGATCGTGGCCTCACAGCAGAGCAGTGCACTGCAAAGGAAAACGAATGAGCAGCTCACACGGGCAGACCACTCACGCGAAACGCTGGGCTGGAATTGAATTGGTGCTGGGCTGAGATGCAAAACGCACGAAAAGGAATGCAAAACGCAGGGGCTGGAGACGCAAAACGGCATGGTGACTCAAAACGTAAAGGGAAACAAAGGGACGCAGAGTATAAAAGGAAAAGAAAATTTTCGTGCGCCGTCTCTTGTTTTTTTGCTTCTTCGATTTTTTTATCTCTCGCTTTTTCTTTTAGAAAATTTCGGCTTCAGTTTTTTTGGGTTGGAGATGATTTTATTTTATTAGTAGTAGAGATTCTGAAATTTTATTAGCAGTTTCGTGATGCACAGAGCACTTGTTTATGAGTTTGAGTTTAATTGTTTTAATTTCTATTTCCTTGAGAGAGTAATGTTAGGCTAAGTTTACAGCTTGAGCTACAAGATATGGATTCGCTTGCACTAAACTATTGATTAGAGTGACTTTGATATGATAAAAATCCATTTTATAGATTTGCAAGTTGATTTTGTTGAGATAAGTCAAAACCAAAAACTCTTGTTCTTGTTCTACTGTTGACGTAAGGCAAATCAGAAACTTGGTAATATTACAAGGTTTTTCATGGTAAGTATTCATAGTAAATCTATTTGCACTCTATAGATACTTTAGACTGAAAATCTGGTTTTAAATCTTTATCTTCCAATTGTTAATGCTTAGACTAGATTGATAATTGAGTTATAGAGTTAGATCTCTTAATCAGAGTTTGGAAAAGGAGGAAACATTCTTGTAGCCCAAGTGTTTGTTTTATTGCTTCTTACAAGTTTAAGTCAACTTCTACACATTTCTTTTAAATCTCTTGATTCTTAGTAATTTTAGAAAAATAGATTCACTTTTATTTTCAGGTTTACTCGTGCTTGAACTTTCCAACAATTTCACTCTTAATTAATTCCACACTCTCTTAGTAAATAGCCTCATTTTGGTGTCGATATAGTTAGTGGTTAACTTTTGAAATTTATTTCTCATTTCTTATTTTCTTGTTCATTACTAGATCATTTAAGTTTACTGTTTTCTCATCATTTCAAAATTTCTTGTCACCACAAACGGTAATATGTTATCTTGTGAATATGAAATGTTTGCTAAACTCTTATTGTCTTTGTGAATTCAATCTTAAGATTTACTCTTGTATTACTTCGACAGTTTCTATACTTGGAAGTCAAAATTAAAAGATGATCATATTGAATTAATCATGCATATTGACCGACACCATGATAAGATAAGGCCCCATGATTATTGTGTATAGTCCAAGAAATCGTAATTATGCCCATCTCCCGCATTGGCGTGCAGACGAAAGTAAGTTTCCCATTCATCCATAATTAAAGGAAATTTGAAGTGCATTTATACCACTTCAGAAATATTTTTGTATTTTCTAATTATACTCCACCTAATCTCAAATACAAAGCCTTCTGTTTTCTCCTAAGGAAGTTTTTCATTGATGAAAAGATTATTTTTCATCTTAATAATAAATAGGGGTGAAGTTCTCAATAAATACCCAATTGAAATTAATACAATCCTTTATAAAATGAAAATTAAAAAAAAATAAAATTCTAGAACGGATAAATTGATTCCATGCACATATATAAAAAAGATAAACATTCTCACCATTCTTTTTTTAAAAAAAAAAAAAGAAAAAAAAAAAGAAATCAACTTTATTGATCAATCCTTTATAACAAGGAGGAAATGCATGAGGGATACTCCTTCATGTTAACAATGACATCTGAAATGGTTAATGAATTTTTTGCCAAAACATGGACAACAACATTTGTATTCCTTCTAATATGGTTCACTTCCCACTTGTGATAATACCACAGATTCTCCATAGCTTTATTCACAGACATTCCCGCACTTGTCCAAGAGTCCTCTTAACTTTTAATGGCCTTAGTGACTTGAAGAGAATCACCCTCAAGAATCACATTCCTCAAACCCATCTCTAGTCCAAACACTGTTGCTTGAAGTACCCCAAATGATTTAGCTAACAGAAATTTTGAAAAAAATTTTTTGTTCATTCTCAGGGTAGTTATAACCTTCACTTCCCAATCTCGAGCTATAACACCTATTCCAATCTTGCACTAGTCTTGTCAATAGCAGAATCCCAGTTAAGTTTAAAGATATTCATAGGAGGTTGTTCCCAACTAGCTGCTATATTATTCATTGAGGTTGACTTGAACACTTGTTGGTTTTGCACTTCTTGTAGGTTCAGCAAACTATCTTGTGAATTCCTCACCACAATGTTGGGATCAGTAATTCTGCTTTAAAGATGAATTCATTCATTCTTAGCCAGATTTTCCTTGCCACAACAGCCACTTCCTTCATCTCTTCTTTACCCAAAGTAATCGACATATCTTCTATCATTTCCAAAAAAACTCCTATTACAAAAATTAATCTTTTGAATCTTCTTAGATCATGGTCCCCAGACATCTTGTGCTGCTACACACTCCCAAAGTGCATGAACCTCTGTTTCTTCTGCATTAGAACATATAGGGCACTCAGGATGCTCCACTACCTTCTTCTTGAACAGGTTAACTTGAGTTGGTAAAGCTTCACTCTCTACAGAAAAACCTTATCTACTAGTGGGACTTGCAATTTCCATGAGTTGCCAAACCCTCTAATGGTTATAGCTGCTGGAGGACTGATTCTTAGGTGCCATATGTAACTCTTTATATAAGTGATAAGCACTCTTTGACAGTGAACTGACCATTTGATGATCCTTTCCATATTAACTTCTTAAAGCTGTTAGATAAGCTAATAGGGATTTGCATAATCAGATCAGCTTCTTCATTTGAAAAAAATATCCTCAAGCAGATCAATTCTCCATGTTTCTGTTCCAACATCAATAAGCTCATGTACTTTGGCACTACTCTCCAAGATTTTCTTAGGGCTTTGAACCTTGGCTGGTGTAAGCTTGGGTATCCATTTATCTTTCTATATGTGTGCTTGATCTCCACTTCCTATTCTCCAAATTGTACCTGTTCCAATCAAGGGTCTTGCTACAACTATGCTCCTCCATATAAAATAAGGCTTGTTGCCCAAACTAGCCTGCATGAAAGAAGTTCCCTGGAATTACTTGGCTTTTAACACTTGAGAAGCTAAATATTGAGGGTTCCTAATTAATCTCCAACATTGTTTAGCAAGCATTGCAAGATTGAAGCTCTTCATGTCTCTAAAGCCCATTCCTCCTGCTGATTTGGCCTTGCCCATAGTGTTCCATTCAATCCAATGTATTTTCTTCTCATTTTCTTGTTATCCCCACGAGAAATTATGCATAACTCTGTTGATGCTCTTAAGAAGACTGCTTGGTAGCTTGAAAATACTCATATTGTAAGTAGGTAGAGCTTGCACTACTGCATTGAGGAAAATTTCCTTATCAGCTTGAGTAAGTGTTTTCACTTTGTGACTGCTAACTCTCAATCTCACTTTATCCAGTATACTCCTAAAGGACTTTTCTCGAGATCTTCCCATAACTGTAGGCGAACCAAGGTATTTCTCATATGACCTTGTTGATCTAATTCCAGCAATACGCAGAATGATGTGTTGAGTCTCTCGAGCTATGTTCTTGCTAAACTAGATTGAAGTCTTCTCCATATTTAATCTTTGGCCAAAGGCCCTTTCATAAATATTTAGGAGACTTATCAACCTGCTCAATTTAATAGAGTTAGATTTGCAAAACAAGAGGCTATCATCTGCAAAATAGAGATGGTTAATGTGAATTTTTCCTCTAGCAATAGGAACACCAATAATAAGGCCTCCTTGTTCTGCATTCTTGAGTATGGAACTCAAAGTTTCTGAACATATGATAAAGAGGTAAGGTGATAAAGGATCACCTTACCTAATACCCCTTGAAGGCTTAAAAGGGTTTTGTGGAACACCATTTATCATAATTGAATACGAGAAATATTCTATACACCACTAACTCAACCCACGTTTGTTCAAAATCCAGCTTACTCATCACGGCCTTGAGAAAACTCCATTCAATCCTACCGTATGCTTTGCTCAAATCAAGTTTCAAAGCCATATACCAAGTTTTCCTTGCAAGTTTACAATTCATTGTATGCATAGCTTCAAAGGCTACTATGATGTTGTCTAAAATTAAGTTGCCAAGTACAAAGGTTGACTAAATAGGAGAAATGATTCTAGGTAATAGTTTTTTCAGACTGTTGGCTAAAATTTTGGAAATTAGCTTATAAATGACATTACAAAGAGATATAGGCCAGAAACCAGACACTTTGACATGTGATTTCTTCTTAGGAATGGGAGCATTAAATGTGTCATTGACATCATCAACTCTTCCTTTTGAATTAAGCACAAATAACACTCCCTCACTAACCTTTTTCCTAACTGTACTCCAATGTTGTTGATAAAAAACTGATTGAAATCCATTTGGCCTAGGAGAGCTTAAAGCATTCATCTGAAACATTGCATCTCTTCCTGAGTAGTGTTAGGTCTAAGAAGTTCTCTATTAATTTATGCATTAACTTTTGGTTCCATCATAATCAAGCAATCTTCAATTTCTTCTGGTCCAGAGGTGGTAAAAAGCTCTTGAAAGAATCTTTGTAACTGATCATTGATTTCTTCATAAGTTGATACCTCCATAACATCATATCAACTTCCTTCTAGAGTAGATTCATTTTGTCAGTCAGGTCACCTTTGTTTAGCTGCTGGAGATCTGAAATCCGAGATATCTTAGTATTGATAGCTCTCTCTGTATTGCCAAACTGTTGTTTACTCCATATCATCAATTTCTCTTGGTATTTCTTCAACCCTTCAGTTGTGTAATTGAGTTTATTTTTTGACATCCTAGGTTTACTCCAAGCACCCTGAATGATTTGACAACACTCTTCTCTTTGAGCTCAGTGAGAGTCATATCGAAATGATAAGTGGGTTGTGATAAGAACTTTGAGCTGGCATGGTACAAATAACAGTGTTTGTGAACATATCATTCCAATAAGAATTTCCAAAGGCTCTATCAAGTCTTTCTTTAGTGAATGCTTTCCCATGCCTATTATTGTAGCATGTAAACTTGTTTCCAACGAATCCCAAATCACTCAGACCACATTCCTCTACTGCTAGTCTAAAATCCTCCATTTCTTTGTAGGGTCTCACTACTCCCCCATACTTCTCATTATTATGAAGAATCTTATTAAATTCCCCCACACAAAACCATCCCATCTCACTCTTAGGTTTGATTACTTTGAGAAGAAGCCAACTTTTAGGTCTTTTTGTAGCCAAAGGATTTCCATAAAACCCTGTCAATATCCAGTCCTTACCTTCCAGGTATTGTGAACTCTTAATGAGATGTGATTTTGGTTGTTGGACTCTAGTTTAGCATCAACATCATCCTTCCACATAAAGGCAAGACCCCTACTAAGTCTTCTACCATCCACTACAAAACTATTCTCATAATTCAACCACTTCTTAATTTGTTCCACATTGTTCCCCTTGCATTTAGTTTCAATGAGAAAAATAAAATTTGGGAGCTTATTCTTCACCATAAGCTGGAGATCTCTAACCGTCCCAAAGTTTCCAAGCCCCCAGTAGTTCCAACTAATGTAATTCATGGTTGTTGGTGGAGCTACAAGGCAACCTCCACCAACTCTTCACAGTTTGACCCTTTAACAACCACGGTTTCAATCTTTTATTTTTTTTTTTAAATTATTAGTAGGGTATTCTTTCAATGTAACATTATAATTCCTTTTTCTAGCTCCATTGTTATCCAGGTTCCTTCCTATATCAACAATACAAGCAGCAAAGAATGTCCCTTGCTCTCCTCTTCCAGCTTGCTTGTCTTTTGGACTTTTCCAACAATTGAATTTGATTAGACAAAAAAACATCAAAAGAGCTTACTTGGGATATGAGGGAAGATTTTGTATGATTGTTATCAACTGTGCTCTCCCTTTTGTTATGGTTAGAATCTTCCATATCTTCCTTGAAACCTTCCTTCTTCATAACAATATCGTATTGATTAGGCTTGCCATCCACATTGGCATTATCTGTGTGATCAAGAGAGTGAAAAATTGGGGTAACTATAGCCTTACAAATTCCCTCCACCTTTTCGTTTGAAATTCCCATAGGATCTGCTTCCTTCCTTGTATGATTATGACTTTCCTTAATAACAGTGTCTTCCTTAATTGATTCCTTAATCCGCACTTGACTTACCAACTTGCCTTTTTTTTTCTTCATCACTATCCCTCACTACCAAGTCCCATGGTTGTTTCTCCTCTTGTGGTGGTTGAGCTGTGTCACCACCATATTTCTTTTCACAACTACCTCTGGTTTTTGTGGGGAGAGCACGTAACCAGGGTCCATACCAGAGCTAGATATCTGAGTTCTTGCTAGTTTTCATGTTGGGACATAACTTCGTAGGATGCTTAATCACACCACATTGAAAAAAAAAATGGAAATCTTTCATACTTAAAATGAACCCAGACTTGCTTCTCTTCAATGGTCAAAAATTTACCTCTAACCAGTGCTTTTGTAATGTCAATCTCTACTCTCAACCTTAGATACATAGACCATCTAAAGCCTATATTGTTACCTCCAGCACTCTTCCAATACTTTCAACAGGTTGAAAACCTACGTCTTGTGCCATGCATGCCAAAGGCATGTTATGAACTTGGTTCCAGAAAACTTCCTTCTTGAAAGGAAGATCATTTGGCGGTATGTGACCCTCAAACTTCTGGAGATAGACTAGCCATCGATCAAAAGACCATGGCCTCTTTGTGATCACATTTTGCTTGTCTATTTTAGATTAAAATTCCACCAAATATCTATTCTCACCATTAAAATTCCACCAAATATCTATTCTCACCAACTTCTTTATACTGTATCCATCCTTCAGTCTTCCATATCCTTGACATAGACATTTTGAAAGCCTCTCTATTCACAATCTTGTCTACTATAATCAAAGCAATAAGACAACACCTCCTTTTTCTTTCAGCCTTGTCCAGAACTGATGGAGAAAGTACAACCTCCTTCCTTTCCTGGTCAGTGAGGCTGAGACCTTCCCCTAGACTAGTCAACTCTTCCTCCATGTAAACCTCTACAAACTTGAGACACCTAAGAGACACTCCTCTGTCACAAAACACCTCAACCTTCATAGAAGGAGAGGATCACTTTGATTCTCACCATTCTTGAATAATCCAATTAGTTATGTAGCTGTTAGTCGTTTTGAAATGTTTGATAGAAAGACTTGCTCTTCAACTTCATGATATTTGATTAAGGAAAGCGATAAGAAAATATTAGTTGGTCCGAGTCTACAAGAGTTGCAAGCACTCATATTGATGACTTGCATAATTTCTTATATTTTATCACTTTTTAACTTTAAATTTTAATCTAAATACCCTATTATTGGTCTAAAATGCTAAAATGTTAATAGAAATCATTGAAATTAATGTGTATTCTTGAATTGAGTTTCTATTTACTTTGGGATACTCCTGAGCAGATTTTTATGTTTAATTTTAGAGTTTATAAAAGAGCAAATCCAAACTAATTCGAATTCAAAAGACTTTCAAGTGGGCAAGATGTTGGAATAACCTAAGAACTTTCAATGAGTGTAGGACTCTTCAAATAAGGATAATGATGGGGTTTGAGAGTAATTCGGATCAGAGTTCAAAACGTGCTAGCAGACAACATGGATACACTTTAGTATTTTAATCATAACTTTCCACTCTAAAATCGGATTGATGCGATTCTTGATGCGTTGGAAAAATATCTTAAAGGGCTACAAAGTTTTCTCTAATAAAAATTTCCAAATTTGAACTCCTTAAGCATGTACGTGGCTGTCAAGTTGAGTCCTAATATCTAGGCGATTTTGTGTGCGAGAATATGAAGACATTAGAGTTTCCAACCCTATTTAAGCATATCATTAGCATGAAATTTGAGAGTTGTTTAGAGGGGAATTTCTTTGGATTTTTTCATTCAGACGCTACGGCTTGCGAGGGACGACAATAAGGACTGCGAGGAGCATTTTCAGTGTTCATTTTCTTCTATTCTTCTCTCAGAAAAATTATGGTGAATTCGTTTATGTTGAATTTAATTTTTAGCATGAACTAAATTTTCTTTATTCTAGAAAAACGATATAATCTAGGTCCGAACTATGCTTGCTTTTCTATCTTAATTTGAAGTAATTATCTTCTATGTTTGTCTGATTTATTTTGAGCTTACTGTTTTTAATTAATTGGCCATTAATTAGATGATTTTAATCTTGTGATTTGCTTCCAAAAGAGGGAATTATAGGATAAATCTTGGATATTTCGGCATAGGTAATTATAGAGATCGAAAGACTTGTATGAACCTATGTAGTATTAAAATCATTGGTCTTATTACTTTCTTGCTTTATTAATTTGCATACTTTTGCGTAAAATAATGAACAAGAATAATTTCTAATTGACTATCGAAAGAGGCTTTTGGGTGTTTGTGGAGATTTGCTAACAAACAGAGAAAATTAAATTCAATTAGTTAGATGAGTAAATCATAGTGAGCGATTAGGTGAAATCGGTTTCCTAGAAGTTTTATTTCCCATTGATTTGATATTTGAACAATATATTTCTTTTCCTTTAAGTATTTTCTTTAAATAAATTTTATTTTAATTTTCAATTACAAAAATCTTAGTGACTTTTCTAAATATAGTCGAGATTAATATAATTTCGGTATTTGTCAACAGTAAGTTAACAATCCTTGAGTACGATACTCTTCTTATCACGTTACTATAAAATTACGATATTGTGCACTTACAATTTTGCACCGATCACATATCTAGCCATACCAGTGCCCCATGCTAGGGTATAGGTTTGGAATCAACTAAATTTGAGAGATTTAAGATTACTTGGTTTTCGGTTGGTTACACAAACCATCTCATCTAATCATTACAACTTTCTCAAACTTACAAACAAAACACTTCCAAATTTTAAAACAAAAATTTGACTTTTTACATCGTTTCCTTTACATCATTTCCTAGACAACCCCTAATCTTTTCATTGTTTCCTTTACATATTACTTTTTACTTTCTATTATGTTCACTATTAGATTACAAAAATGACATAAAATCATAAGAAAGCACACTTGAAATGAATAATTGTGTTCTTCTAAATAAACAAGTCTACTCAATAAGCCTCTCATGATCAGATGGGTGAACTTGAGTTTGGCGATTCATTTATCAGACAGCTCATTCGTAAACAAAATATCATGATCGATTATTAAACAATACAACTCGTACAAAATTCAATTCGACTCGTATAACTCATAAATTCAAGTAATTTCATATTTATAAGTTTTTATGGTATTATTTCTACAAGAAATTTTAATTTTTAAAAATATTAGAGAAAATCGTTCTCAATACTAAACATGTTAGTTAAATTCTTATAAATATAATCATTTCTATGTGTATATATAAACTTTATAAATTGAGATATTAGCAAAATGTTGCAATTTGTAAATAAAATTATCAAATATAATATAAATAATATGAAATTTCTTATTCAAAACGTATTCCCGTCACAATGTTCCTAATTTACAATTGCTCTTTCACAATAATAACATATCAACCACCATAACTTCTACTCTAGATGGCATTTATTTGTTTATGGAGAAGATATTAATATTCTTAATGAAATAAGGAATACGAAAAAAAGAGAAGAAAATGAAAGAAAATAGATGGAGTTTCCTAATCATCACTTTATAAATTAGAAACACATACAGTGAAGGAGAAGGAGGAACCTAAAGGGGTAGAGAAGCCCATTTTGGTGACTGTTAATGCCTAAAAATAGAACAATAGGCTAGAAGGTGAGAAAAAGTCATTCCTGACTTACTGAGACTATTCGAGTCTCGATTAGTGCTATATGGAGCCCCCGACGAGGGTCCGGTGTGGTTGTAAGTTGTTTGTGCGTTCATGCATGGCAGTGAGTAGTAAATATATGTAGGAAAAAGAAAAGAGAGGGAGACACATATTTGCATGGTTCAGCACTGGGCCTACGTCCATGGGTTGTTTGGGAAGATGAATCTACTATAACATGTTTGTTTTACAGTCTCTTATAGTCTCTCATCCTTATTTTATAATGGAGATTGGAGCTCAATCTTCTTGGGAGATCTCGTCTTTGGAATCCCTGTGGTGAGGTTGAAGAAGCTAAAAGAGTTCCTGTGAAGTGGCCTGGTCTCTTCTCTATATCCTCTGCCCCTTGCTTACTTTACATCACATCTCCCATCTTTTATGTCACATCTTCACTATTTCCCTAACACCTTTCTCCTTCTCAGCCTTTTCTTCTCCTCTCTTCTTTCTTTCTTCCCTCCTGAAGAGCCCTGGGCTGGGTCTAGAACCCATTATGGGCCTGAGATATTTTATCTCCTTCAGTTGTCGGCAATTCTTAAAGTCAATTCACTCCGAAAGAAGGCGTTGAGAATCTTCAAGACAAAATATGCGAGAGAGATGCATAAGTCAGCAGCAATCCGTAGAAAAATAAATTTTGGGAGTGGGTCCTTGATTTTTAGTTTCACTTACGTTAAGCGATAAAGATTTCCCAGTCCGAGTCTAGGCAAATGATAGGCTCGACCGCGTAAGGCGTGGGTGCGAAACTCAGTATTGGCGAGAGATGCACTCGACCAGGTAAGGTGCAAGGGCAGAGCTCGGCTTTGGTAGGAGATGTGCTCAACCGCGTAAGGTGCAAGTTTGGAGCTCGGCTACGACGGGAGATGTGCTCGACTGTGTAAGGTACAAGCGCGGAGCTCGGCTTCAGCTGTAGATGTGCTCGACTGTGTAAGGTACACCAGGGTGGTTGGGCAGTCAAGTGACTTGCTCGCGTATTCAGGCGTCTGGGAGGCCAGGTGGTCTTTGACCATTCCCGCCTGTTGACTAGTCATGAAAGAGGCGGGTGGCCTCTTTGGTGTGATGGAGGTCGAGTAGTTCGTAAGACTGAACTCATCTTGTTGTCATAATAGAGGTCGAGTAGTTGGTAAGACTAGACTTGCCTTGTTGTTCTGTCGAAGGTTGAGCAGTGCGTAAGACTGAACTCTCCTATTGTTGTTGAAAGGTGTATATTCACCTGACGTTTTTGTTTTTGATGGTGTTGGCAAGTATTTTCTCTTTCCGATGTGAATTCTTGTTAGCATTTCCATTTTGCCGTCAGTGTCAGAGTTGGTTTGTGGTAACCCACGCAAACTGGTCAAGGAGCCCATCGACCCCCCTAGGTCCACCTCAGGGGGTTCTCGAAGGTAATTCGCACGAGGAAGTTGTGGAGTTTGGAGGCACATTAATTTCGAAGGCTCGTTCCGTTGATGGGATAGACGTTGAGTAGGACGTCAACCTAGACTCACCTTGCTGGCTGGATGGAGGTCGAGCAAGACGTCAATCTGGTTTCTTCCCGTTGACTGGACGGAGGTTGAGCAGGACGTCAGCCTGGACTCGCCTCGTTGACTGGACGGGGGTCAAGCAAACGTCAACCTGAACTCGTCCCATTGACTGGATGAAGGTCGAGCAGGATGTTGGGCTGAGCTCGCCTTGTTGACCCTCGTAGATGTGAGGGAAGAAAGTAGTTGGGGCGCTTGACCATGCTACAAAAGCTAAGCCAGTTAGCGTGGATAATTCTCATTCACAAGTATGAGATTTGCAAACCTGATTTGTCCCGTAGGAGTGTGACAAAAGTTTGAGGCGTGCCGACGGGGGTCTGTGGGCAAACATGTTTCGATGACAGCGAAGATCTTGAGTGGCTGTGTGCATGTTAATGTTAAGAAGACCATCCCGATGAAGACATGTTAAGTCGTCCGAGTGGTGCCTGTGTAGGGCTATATAACTGGTGTCTCGCACTGCATGAGCCAATTTTGTTAACGAAAATGGAATTCACATAAATTTAGAGAGACAAATTGGGGCGTTTTAGTCGCTCTAGCCAAACTTTGTTTGACTAAAATGTTGGTTGTTGTTTTCTTCTCTTCCTTGCTCTTATTTTCTCCTCCGTTTCATTACCTCTCTTCTTTTCTTTTTCTTTTTCTTCTTCTTCTTCTTCTTCTTCTTCTTCTTCTTCTTCTTTGCTACTTGTCCATGGTTTCTAACCATATGGTCGTGTGGGGCAACTTTGGCGGCAGAAAATGCTGGTGGCGGTGACACTATTCCCGCTGGTCAGGATAGGTTAGCCAAGTGCATCGGCGAGTTGGGACGCCCCTGGCCGTGCATGGGCGAGTTGGGATGCCTTGGCCGTGCATGGGCTAGTCGAGATGCCCTTAACTGTGCATGGGCGAGTTGGGACACCCTGGTCGTGCCTGGGTGAGTCGGGATGCCCTGGCAATGCATGGGTGAGTGGGGATGGGGTTGGCCGTGTCGGGATGCTTGCATGGCCGAGGAGGGTGTGCTCGCCACTAGGTGGTTGGAGACCATTACTAGGTTGGCAAACGGCGCTAGCAAGATGTTAGAAGCCATTGGTTGCCACGTAGGGCCCACAGAGGTCAACCGTGGGCTTCTTGGGTGCACTTTACGTGCACGGGGTGCGTGGTCATGGGCCACCGCATGCCCGCTACTGTGGTCAAAGACCACTGCTGGGCCGATAGAAGATGTTGGCGGTCCAGGTGGTGAGGCGACGGGAACAAGGGGCCCACGACAGTTTGTTGTGAGCCTTTCATGAGTCTTTGTGCGTTAGATGCAGGGTTTTGGGCAGTTGCAGGTCTGCCGTGGTGGTTGGGGACCACCTTGAGCTTCCAGAAGACGCCGATGACCCAAGTGGTGACTGTTGGCTGGACCAGGTGGCTCATAGACGACATCCAAGTGGTCGCCGTGTGTCTGCTGCGGTGGTCGGGAAGCACCCTGGAGAAGATAGAAGACACTGGCAAGATAGGTGGTGGCGGCCCCCCCTCGGTTATGCCATGGTTGGGCCAAGAAGTTTGGCCACGTGCAATTCGATGCATGTGGCATGCATTATGTACGCCACATTTGTAGGGGTGGTCGGGGACCACTCCGAAGGAGACAGATGACGTCGGAGGTCCATATGGTAGTCGCCTATGACTCTCCTCTATTGTGCCACAATGGAGCCGTGGCTCTTCTAGTTGGACGTCCATGGCACTGTGCACTTGCCATACTTGACACATGCGCATGTGTACAGTGTTTGCCAATGTCCTTGCTTCTCTTTTTACACAATGCACTTACAGCTCAAGTGGTCGTGCCCAGCCTGTTGGGTGTGTGTGCTTTACACATTGTGCACTAAAGTGCACAGTATCATTAACCACAAGGGCGAGGTAGTGATTAGTTGCTTGATTCTAGTGACAGTGTCACTAATAAAAATATCAGTGGAGGAATTGAAAATACTTATCTGGAAAAAAGTTTATCTGCTCAGACTGAGATGATTTAGCGTGCTAGAAAATCTTCCTTCAACCGCTTCTATGTAGAAAGTAACTCAGATCCCACAGACGACGTCAGCTGTTAATGCTTAAAAATGGTACAATAGGCAGGAAGGGGAGAAAAATTCATTCTTGGCTTGTTGAGACTATTCGGCCTCAATCGGTGCTATATGGAGACCCCAACGGTGGTTCGGTGCAACTGTATGATGTCCGTACGTTCATCCATAACAGTGAGTAATAAATATATACAGGAAAAATAAAAGAGAATGAGACACAGATTTACATAGTTCAACATTGAGCCTACGTCCACGGGTTCCTTGGGAAGGCGAATCAACTAATATTATTCTAGAAAATGATACTCTTATTAACAATTTGTTCTGATAAAATGTATGGATTTTTTTTATTAAAGTATTTGTGTGTATTTATTTATTTTTATTAAAAAGTTTATAAATGTTTTAAAAAAAATTTAATATTAGTTGGCATCCAATGCGGTCTAATTGTCGGTGGCTCTAACCACTCTAATTGAAAAATTATTATTATTATTTTTTTACGTGGATCTCATATTTTATTATTATTTTTTTAAATAATTAAACGATAATTACATAATTTATGGTTACGAATAGATTTTTTTTTTTTTATTTTGTATTCAAAACATGTTGACGTCATAATGATTCGATCGTTACCGAGAACCGAGATGCTTCTAGTCGAAGAGGAAAAGATCAATCCCTCATCGAACACATTCGTCTTTGCAAGGACTGTTCAGATGGTTCCCTAAATAAAGCTTCCGTTAAAGTTTCTCCTTCACAATAATAGCATATCAACCACCATAACTTTTACTCTAATTAGTATTTATTTCTTTTATGGAGAAGATATTAATATTCTTAATGAGTGAGAAATAAGGAAAAAAAATAGGAAAAGAAAATAGATAGAGTTTCCTAATCACCACTCAAAAGAATAGAGAACAATGAACAAAATAATTAGAAATAGTATCCATTAAATGTATCAGTTCTCAAACTGAGCTCTTAAGGCCTCGTTTGTTGGATAATGTATTTAGTGTAATGTTTTGTATTTTAGGTTTCGTTTGTTTTTATAAAATTTTTTAATTTATCTCATTTTATTTAATTATTATAATTTTTTTTAAATTCTCATATAAAATAAAATAAATAATATAATTTTTTTAAATTTTAAAATGAAAATAATGTTAAAAAAATTATATTTTAATAATATTTTATTTAATTTTTAACATTCATCTCAATTTATTTTATCTATAAAAACAAACGAGATTTTAGAGTTTTTGCATTCTTTTTGAAAAATATTTGAGCTCATATTAAATATGAGTCTATTTTTTAAAAAAGAGAGTTCAAAAAACTTATATATATTAAAACTGTATAAATAATTTTTTATTGATTATAAAAATAATGCTAGATATGTAGGATGGATAAGTTTTGCTGACTCATTTCAAAAAAATGGAATTTATTATTCAAAAATAAATTTTTTCACGTACTACTTTTATGAAAAAGAATGTACAAAATTTAGACGGTTTATACAATCAAAGTTAAAAATTAAAAATTAAATAAAATATTATATTTAAATATTATTATTATTTTAAATTTAAAAAAAATTAAATTATTTATTATATTTAATATAAAAATTTTAAAAAATTATAATAATAAGATAAGATAAAGTTTTTATTAATAAAAAAAAGTGCACTACTAATTTTCACGGAATTCAGATAATGTTGGTTGAAGATTGTGGTCACGTGATTGATATTTTTGTCCTTTCGATTCATCTTATCGCTTTGGTTAATACGACGATCATATCTCCGTCACATCACTAACAACTAATAACAATGAAACTACAACCTCCTCAAAAGTCTAGCCTCGCTATTACTCCACCGACACCAACTGCATAACTTCTCCCCCAAGTCAATAGCATTAATCCTTAACATCATCAGCCACGAGAAAAGTGGAGAAACAATAGTTAGAAAATAGGGAGAAACGTATATCTTATTCAAAAAATACAAAAAATAACCATAAAATCTCCTAATTTTTCACTCAATTGTATATGAATGATTTTTTTAGGAGATATTTGGATCCCCTGATTATTTAGATGTCGTTTAGATTTGAAGATAAATTAAGATATATTGTAAATAGTAATGAGATAAATTATAAATAATAATTAGATTTGTGAATTAAAATAATTGAATAATAGTAAATAGTAATAAGATGAGTTGAGATGAATTGAGATGAGCTGTAAATACAAACATCTCCTTAAGCCCATGATTAAGAAGCAGGTCCAAGTTGAACCCATCACCGTGACTACGAGGCGGATTACTCCCATAGAGATCTTGTCTGCGGTTATACATGATCATCCTTGACAGGATAATTACTACAAAGCAGGAGATAAATAACTCATGAGAGGTAACCAACTTCTTTATCTTCATTTTATACACTTATAACTATATTATGACTTACTTAAATATCGGAATCTACTTAGGACAACCAGTATTGCTCATTTGTTGCTGCAAATTATCTATACGGTTGGTGGTTTAAATACCATTACAATTTTAAAGAAAAATACACTTTTTACATATAATGTGATACTCAAATCGTTTACCTTTTTGAAATCATACAAGATCAAACCAACATTGTTCTTTAAATAACACCCTTCCGTCTAATTTTTGTCTATTAAAATAAATGAAAATAGAAGACAAAATACCATCATGGCGATCGAAACTTTTTTTTTCTCAAATGGCATTTACAATTTCTATAGCACGTACACGTCTCATTTGGTTATTACATCTACAAATTTTTTCTCTTTCTTTATTTCTATAAAGAGAAAATCAAAACTGCTATGTACAACCGACATACGTAAACGGAATGCAATGGCTGTACGTGGCAAAGCTTACGTGGAAGAAAAAAAGAAAGCAAAAAAGCAAAAAGAAAAAAGCAAAGAGAAGGCCAAAGTAAAGCCTTCTTCCGTCGAGTTCTAGATAGAAAAAAGGAAAGTCTTCTTACGGGTTGAAGACGCTAGGAAAGTAAAGGGCTGAAGACGCTAGGAAAGTAAAGTCTCTCCAAGCATTTCTTTAGAGTGCATATTACCAGAAGAGGTTTGGAGCGAAAAAGGAGATGAAACTTTCTCACTTAAAATTTTTTTTCGCGTTTTCTATATTCATATTGATTTTGATTGTCACATCAAGGTCGATGCCAACTCGAGAAAGTGTCTCGTTATTGGCTATAGAGATGAGTTGTTTAACTTTCTTTTTTGGGATTATCAGAATTGAAAAATTATCAGGAGTAGGAATGTAATTTTTAATGAGAAAGTCGTTTACAAGGACAAATTTAGTACAGCAGTAGCAGTAGCAGTAGATACTACATATATAGCTACTCACGAGTCTAAGTTTGTACGCTTGGATGAACTTTCTAAGATTACAATGTAGAGTAGGAGTATGAGTGACAGGGAGAGTGAGCCTAGTGCACCTAATTCTACTGTTCCACAGTCTGATCTAGAGTTATCCACACATACAGTTGCTGTCTGTAGGTCTTCCAGGACTACCAGACCTTCACTGTGGTTTTCACTCACCTTTAATTATATTATTTTGACTAATGGTGGTGAGCCACAGAGTGAGAGTTAGCAATGAAAGATGAGATGAACTATTTGTTAAGGAATCAGACATTGGAACTAACTGAACTTCTAGCAAGGAAGAAGGCTTTGCGTAACAAGTGGGTATATCAGTTAAAGACTGAGTATGATGGAATCAAGATGTATAAAGCTAGACTCATTCTGAAAGGGTTTTAGTAGAAGAAAGACATTGACTACTCTGAAGCTTTCTTGCCAATTGTGAAAACTACAACAATAAGGTTAGTACTAGAAATGGTGGCTACATCGAATCTACATCTTGAGCAGTTAGATGTGAAAACAACATTTTTCATAGTAATTTAGAATAAGACATCTATATGCATCAGCCAAAGGAGTTCACGGTACAAGAAAATACGTCTCATTTGCAAACTGAAGAAAAGCTTATATGGTTTGAAATAAGCTCCAAGTTAGTGATATAGAAAGTGACAACTTCATGTGCAGTTCAGGTTACACCATATGTTAGGCAGACTACTGTTGTTAAGTTAGACATTTTGACAACTTCTATATTATTCTATTTTTGTATGTAGATAATATACTTGTTGCAAGGTCTAGTACTGAGGAGATCAACAATTTGAAAAAACAGTTGTCAAAACAATTTGCAACGAAGGATTTGGGAGCTACAAATCAAATCCTTGGCATGAGAATTATCAGAGATAGAGTCAAAGGCACATTGAGACTTTTACATCCAGAGTATGTTAAACGAGTGCTCAGCAATTTTCCCTCCTTATATTCCCGACGTCCTCGTCGGGCCAGCCCATCGTAGGTGGCACGACTCATGTCCAATATTTTTGTTGGGATAGACTCTAATACCATTTGTAATGTCTCAATAGAAGGCCCAACCCACATGGCTTATACTCTAAAATAACTAGTACATGATACAATAGAAGCCCCATTAGAACATTATAAAGAGTAAGAACTTTTCATTTATAAGCAATGTGAGATCCCATACACCACTTATCCTTATCACCTATTAGAATGGGGTATCACACCTTAACTATTGGCTCTTTGATGTATGCTATGGTCTGACGAGACTAGACGTTGCCCATGCAGTCAGAGTTTTGAGTAGGTACATGAGCAATCCAAGAAAGCAACATTAGGAGGCAGTAAAATGGATTCTGAGGTACTTAAGAAATTTTTCATATACGTGTCTTTGCTTTACTGGAGCTGGTATGGAATTGTAGGGTTATGTTGATGCTAATTTAACTAGTGATATTGATAGTCAGAAGGCTACTACAGGTTTTGTATATACTTTGAGTGGTACTTTTATGTCTTGTGGTTCAAACTTGCAAATGATTGTTGCTCTGCCTACCACAGAAGTTGAGTATGTTGCTATATCCAAAGCCTCAAAGAAGATGATTTGGTTACAGAGTTTCTTGGAGGAGTTGGGTAAGAAGAACGAGAAGGGTATTCTCTACAGTGATAGTCAGACTGCCAAATTCATTGTCAAGAATTCAATATTTCATTCCAAAACCAAACATATTCAGATTATATATCATTTTATTCGATCTCATCTTGATGATGGTTAGTTGACATTTGAGAAGATTTGTGGAAGCAAGAACTCTGCAAATATGTTGACTAAGAGTGTTACACTTGAGGAACTGAAGTTGTGCAAGAGCTCAATGTTGCAAGGGTGAAGATTTCAGTTTTGGAGGTAGGTGGTTAATACTTGTGGTTGTAACCGTCTCCAAGTGGGAGAATTACTAGTTTTTATGTAGAGCCTGATTTTGTTTTGTTGTGGCCCGATATGATGACCCGACCTAAGAAGAATTCGTTTGATTTTTTGGTAGATTTTCAATGAGGCTTGGGGCCCAAGACTTCAATCGATCCGATCCAACCCGGTAATAAGTAATAAGTATTTACTTTATAGATGTACTATTCTCATACAGTTGCCATACTACCACATTGTATCTTTATTTTACCATATGAATAAAATTGTTTGTAGCTCCATGGGTATAGGCACGTTCTTGAATCAAATAAACATTGTGTCGTGTGTGATTGATTCCACCTTTTTGCTTTATTTTTCTCTTATCGTTCCTAATGAAAATGCAAATTTTAAAAGGTTGGCTAGGATTAGGTGTCTAAGATGATAGATATCATCTTTAGTTTGAATTTGTAATTTGTTGAATGTAAAATATTTTGAGTTTATTTGGAGTCTGTAATTAAGTGATTAGATAAGTCAAAACACTGTTGTGAAGATAAGTTCCAGATGTAGGTCGAGTTTCAAAGGCCTTATCTTATCCAGAGAAGACTTTGAATTTGCAATCAACACATGCTGAGAAGCTAAGTTCCAGGCGTCAGCTAACCGTCAACTGAAACCGTCACGACAAATTCAATCCATCAACAGATTTTCACTGTGACTTGGAAACAAATTCCAAAAAAAAATATATACCTGTCTTATTAATTAGGATGAGCAGAGATTCAGTCTTGGATATTTTTTAGAGCACTTTTTAGTGCTTATTTTGGTGAGAAAATTCTCTTGAAAGTTTTCATGTGCTTTCTCCCAAAGAGTGTGATCATGATCCAAGGTTGAGATAGAGTGAACGTGTTTAGCCACTGGAGTTCCAGAAGAGATGTTAATATTTTTAGATCTTCAAAATTTCTGACTGCTACTGCAGTAAAGGCAAGTGAGTCGTTTGTCTGGACAAGTAAAAGTGTCAATTGACAAAAGTTTTGTAATTGAAACTTACTTGTAACTAATTTTCAAATAATAAAATTGATTTTTCTGGGTTTGATTACCCCGTAGGGTTTTACCTTTAAAGATTTCTTTAAAGGGTTTTCCTTTGTTACCAATCTTGGTGTTATGCAATTGATTTGTTTTATGTTAATACTTTCTTATTGTATAACTGCATGAATATCAACTAACCAATTGATTGAGTGAATTCATAGATCTTTATGTTACTATACAGAGGTATTTGGATAATTTTAATTGGCATCAAAGCGGTTCACTCATTCGAGTGTGATCTGATTCCCTATAGATCATGTAGTCATCTTTATTAGCCCCGCCACATTTTGATGAGGCCAACTATGCTTACTGGAAAGTTAGAATGAGGGCATTCCTCAAATCTCAAGATGAACGTGTATGGTATTCAGTTGAAAAAGGGTGGACTAAGCCCGAGACGCTTGGATACTTGGTCTAGAGATGAGATCAATAACTGCAATTGGAATAGCAAAAGAATTAATTCCATATTCATTCCTGTCTCTCTCGAAGAATTTAAGAGAATTTCCATGTTCAAGATTACTAAAGAAGCATGAGGCATTCTGGAGGTTACACATAAAGGCACAAATATTGTCAAAAATTCCAAAGCTAACCTCAAAATTTGAAGAGATTAAAATATTAGACGATAAGACTTTTAATGATTTTTATGCTAAACTTAATGATATTGTGAATTTCAGGTTTAATCTGGTGAGAAGGTAGAAGATTCAAAAGTCATGAGAAAGATTTTAACATCCTTACCTAAAAGGTTTCTGCCCAAAGTTACAGCAATTGTGGAAAGTAAGGACTTGGATGCAATCAAATTTGAAGGATTGGTCGGCTCCTTTAAAACTTATGAGTCCTCACTTCCTCAAACAAAGAAAGGGAAGTCTATTGCGCTGAAAACTGTGAAAGAAGATTAAGATGATTCCAGTAATGAAGAAAATATGAATGATGGATATATAGCTCTCATTGCGAGGAAATTCATAAAAGTTTTGTTTAACAAGAAAGCTAATGGAAAACAAAAGCGAGTCAAGGAATTTCAAACAAAGAAAGGTGAAACTAAAAAAAAGAATAAAGAAAAATTTGAGAAAAATGACAAAGTAAAGTGTCATGAGTGCTCTGGGTATGGTTACATAAGGGTGGTGTGTCCAAACTTAAAGAAGAACAGTAAAAAAACACTAATTGTCACACTTAGGCCTTGTTTGTTTTCGCATGTGAGATGAGATGAGATTAAAGTTAAAAGTTGAATAAAATTTTGTTCGAATATATATTTTTAATATGTTTTTTGTTATGGGATTTGAAAAGTTGAATTGTTTATTTTATTTTGTGTAGAAATTAGGAAAAGTTGTAATGATTAAATAAAATGAGATGAGATGAGTTGAGATGAGTTGTGTAAACAAATGAGGCTTTAGGGATTCGTTTGGATAGTGAGAAGTGTTGAGAAGTGTTGAGAATATTTATGAATAGTAATGAAAAAGTAATAATAAAATATTGAATAGTAGTAAAAAGTAGGTGAAAAGTAATTAATTGTAAAAAAATAGGTAAAAAGTAATAATAAAGTAAAGAATAATAATGAGAGTACTTGAGATACTCTCACTTGCCAAACATAGCCTAATTGATAGTTTAGAATCTGAAAATGCTGCTTCATCATCTAATGATGAAAGTTCTTTTATAGCTTTCACAACTACTATTAAAGATTTTTCTGAGATTGTGCTAGCTAAATCTAAAAGTGAGTCTGATGATGAAGACTCTGAGATAGCTCTTGTTGATTTTAACCATGAACTAAGTATACAAGATGCCTATAATGACTTATGTGAAGAAGTTGTCAAGCTGAAAAAGCTCAATAAGAAGCTATACAACAAACTCACCGCATTAGAAAAAGAAAAGAATAATCTCTCTGAGGCACTAAAAATTTCTGAAGTTGAGATCTCTACACTAAAGACTTAAAAGAAAGCGCTAGACAAGGAGTTGAAGAGTTCTCAAGAGAATCAACAAAACTCAGCAACTCAAAAATTGGAAGAGTGCTAAGGATTCAAAAGCGTAGTTGTGATCGTATTGGGTTGGGGTATTCAACCTTCCAAGACAAAGATCCTAGAGCTTCATCATCCGCTTCCACTACCTCTAAGAGTATTATCTTTGTCAAAGGAAGTCAAGTTGTGGATTCTCCAAGTGAAACCACTTTAAAGTCAAATCATCCTGAAAAGACCAATGTAAGAGCAACCTCAAAGAAGTTGAACCAATGTAAGTTTGTACCTACTTGTCATCATTGTAATATTTCTACTCATATAAGGTCATATTGCGTTAATTTGAGTAAAGTGCAGAAAAATTGAGGTGAAAGAAAATTAAAGAAAAAGGCAAAGACCCTTGGAAATCAAGTCCAAGAGTTAAGTCAACAAATAGATTCCATAAGCCTAAAGCTAGGTGAACTATATCAATTTTGCGTCCACAACAAAGATAGGATCATAAAAAGTGGTGATGATGAAAATATTTGCTCAAAACTTGAAGCAAAACAGGTGGTCAAAGAAGATGATGTCGTGTGCCTAGTTTCTCACACAACCCTTAAGTCAATGGACAATTGCCTTTAGTACTTGGACAGCGCATGCTTGAGACATATGTCCAGTGACAAGACTTTGTTCAAGAAGATCAAGTTAAGTCGTGGAGGCACTATGACATTTGGAGATGGTAGCAAGTCCATTGTTGAAGGAAAATGGAGTGTTGAAATACTTGGACTACCTATTCTTCATAATGTTTTATTTGTTGATGGTCTTAAGGCTAACTTGCTAAGTATTAGTCAATTTTATGATGATAATGTTACTGTGTAATTTTCAAAGGATGAGTGCAATGTTTACAACGAAGCTGGAAAGTGGATCCTGAAGGGCACTAGGACATCCGACAACTGCTATGGAGTATCTTCAACAGCCCAACTTTGCTACCATAAAGTTCTATTGGATGGAGCCGAGTTATGGCACCAACGTCTCAGACATCTTAACCTCAGAGACTTGTCTAAGATCACCAAAAAGGAATCTATTGTAGGTTTACCAAAATTTCTCAAAGTGAAGAAGATAGTGTGTGGGTCTAGCCAAGATGGAAAGCAAACAAGAGCTCAACACAAGAAAGTTACAGAAATTCTTACCTCTCGGGCACTTGAGCTATTTCACATGAATTTGATGGCTCTCACACAAACTGAAAGTCTAGGAGGAAAGAAGTATATAATGGTCATTGTGGATGATTTCTCAAGATTCACTTGGACTAGTCTCTTAAGAGAAAAATCTAAAGCATTTGATCTTGCCAAGAAGTTGTTCAAGAGATTACAAACAGAGAAATATTTTTCTATCTCTAGAATTCAAAGTGATCATGGTAAGGAATTTGATAATACTAATTTTTTTTTTTTTTTTTGTTGATGAACAGGGCACTCACTAGGAATTTTTTGCTCCTATCACTCCTCGACAAAATGGAGTGGTGGAAAGGAAAAATAGAGCTATTCAAAAGATGGCTCAAACCATGTTGAGCAGCAAGAAAATGGCTTTGTATTTTTTGGGAGAAGTTGTGAATACAATGAGTGACATCATAAATCGAGTTATTCTAAGACCTAGTACCAAGCACACTTCATATGCCTTATGGGAAAACAAGAAACCTACAATCAAATATTTTAAAGTCTTGGCAGCAAGAGTGATGAAGGGTTGTTCCTTGGCTACTCATCAAATAGCAAGGCATATAGAGTCTACAACTTGAGGACAAAAACACTTATGGAATCTGTCAATGTGGTTGTAGATGATGAGTCAACTGAGATTACTAAAAAGGAGCTTGCAAACTTAGAAGGAATTGGCCAAGCTGCTAATGATTGTGCTCAAGAACCAAGTGATGAAGACCACACAGAAGAAACTCCTCAAAAATCTCCTCCACAACATGATAAAGAATCATCTTCATGTTTTACATACAATCATCCAAAGGAAAATATATTCTTGGTGACCTGGATGAATGTATGAGACTACGAAAAAGAGTGCTAAATCAAGTTTCAGTTTTGTGTTATTTGTCACAGGTCGAATCCAAGAAGGTAAAAGAAGCCTTTAATGATGAAAGTTAGGTTAATGCAATGCATGAAGAACTTCATCAATTCACAAGAAATGATGTATGTGAGTTGGTTCCTAGACCTGAAAATTACAATGTCATTGGAACCAAGTAGATCTTCAAGAACAAGTCAGATGAACATGGAACCATTGGGAGAAATAAGGTTAGGCTTGTTGCACAAAGCTACACAAAAGTGGAAGGAATTGACTTTGATGAAACCTTATCTTCGGTTGCTCGGTTGGAGTCAGTCCACATACTTCTTGCCATTGCTTGCCATATAAAATTCAAGTTATAACAAATGGATGTCAAGAGTGCATTCCTAAATGGCCTCCTACAAGAAGAGGTATATGTTGAACAACCTAAAGGTTCATTAATCATCTATGTTCTAACCATTTTTTAGGTTGGAGAAAACTCTCTATGGGCTAAAACAAGCACCACGTGCTTAGTATGAAAGACTCACAACTTATCTACTTGAACAAGGGTTCACTAGAAGACAAGCTGATAGGGCTCTCTTCATCAAAAAATCTGGTACACAACTACTCATTGCTCAAATTTATGTTGATGATATTGTGTTTGGAGCAACTCTTGATTCAGTCTCATATGATTTTGCTATTGAAATGCAATCTAAATTTGAGATATATATGATTGGTGAATTGAATTTCTTTTTGGGCATTCAAGCAAAACAAACTAAAGAATGAATTTTTATCTTACAATCTAAGTATGCTACAGACCTTGTTAAAAATTTTGAAAAGAAGGGAAAAGTTGTGATCGTGCTCCCATGAGCACATTTGTAAAAATCAGCATTAACCCTATAGGTACAAGTTTTGATCCTACTCTATATATAAGCATGATAGGAAGTCTTCTCTACATTACAACTAGTAGACCGGATATAGGTTTTAGTGTGCATGTATGTGCTAGGTTTCAGTCCAATCCTAAGGAATCTCACCTCACGACAGTAAAAAGAATAATTAAGTATCTTAGTGCAACTGTTCACTAAGGGATTTGGTATTCTAAGGATACTAACTTGGAGCTAGTAGGCTATTCAAATGCGGATTGTGCTGGAAATGCTGATGATAGAAAGAGTACTTCCGAAGGTAGTTTTTTATGTAGGTGGAAACCTTGTAGCTTGGATAAGCAAAAAGTAAAATTTAATTTCTTGTCTATAGGTGAAGCTGAATATATAGCAACTGGAAGTAGCTGCACTCAACTGCTTTGGATGAAAAAGATGCTTCAAAATTATGGGTTCTCTCAAGATACTATGACTATTTATTGTGATAACTCAAGTGCTATCAGTATCTCCAAGAATCCTATTCAACATTCTAGGACCAAACACATTGATATTAGACATCATTTCATTAGAGATTTGGTCAAGTCTAAGATTGTGTCCTTGAATCATGTTCCTACTGAGCATCAATTGGCTGACCTTTTCACTAAACCCTTAGATGGGCTAAGGTTTGAGTTTCTAAGGAAAGCCATAGGTGTCCATTTTACATTCTGCTGTCATTTTTCACCTCTTTTGATTGGTTGATTTATTTTTCTACTATAAAATAAAATAAAATAAAAAAGAGAGGAAAAGATCATGCTTGTCTTACCAAGTCTAAAGTACTTGATTCCTCACACTTTCCATACTTGGAGTTGAAACATCTCTCTATTCTTTCATAGTTTATAATGTGAGTGTAGACCCCATGGCTCATCTTGCCAAAGTCAAATTCTAGTGTATTGTGAGGAACTTATTTCTGAAATTTTATTCATTATGCATATTCCATAAAGTCTCATAGATGTTGTTTAAGGGGTCTACACCTTAAATTGACTAATACTAGTTGAACCTATTACTAAAAGTCAAGAGGTCTCTTCTTGGTGGATATAAAAGTTTCATCCATATAGAAAAGTCGGTGTTTCTTCATTACGGAAAAAGGCAAACACTCTACACAGATCTTGTTTCTTAAGTCCTTATAGAAAAATCATTGCTCTGTTCATTGTGGGCAAAGATGAGAAAGAAAATTGACATACAAAGGGTTGAACAACCTTATTGTAAGGGGTTTTTCCCCTTTTATCTTAATGGACCTAAGAAAGGCAACTAAGGGAATAAGAAACAAAGGTCTAGCCCAGAACAACTAAACTCTTCGGCCTGGCCCACGGGTAGGCCCCCTGTGCGCAACCTCCATAAGGGAGCATGCTGCAGGGGGATTAGACTCGCCGTCCTGGAGGTCCCTCGAATAGCGCCCAACCCTTGAGTATCTATCCACATAAACAGGCAGGAAGTAAGGGGGAACCTCAATTCTCTTACAAGAAGACATCGATGAACCACCAAGGATACTAACAGGGTAAGGCAAATCGGGGAACCACACTGTATTAAAGACACCATTACCCGAGCTACACATCACATTAATGACGTCGTTGTAGAGGCACGCCGCATTAAAGGACTCTGACAAAAAGAATAGTAAAAAGGACATGGACTCCACAGAGGCAAGCACGATCTTTCCTCCCCTAGACTCCTGTTATAAATAGAAATTTTCACGTACGAGAAACTCTCTCTGATCCGTAGACTCTCTCATTATTTACAAACTAAGGTTGGGGCCCACGAGAAGCCGAAAAAGAGCTCCCACAACAAGAGAAGGGAGGAAGCTCTGACGAGGGGACTAGGACCTTGCTTCGACCGATCCATCTTTACCATCCACGAGGTCGACACCTCTGCCACTCGCAAAGACGATGACCGAGGCATTGCCTTCCGTTACTGCACATATCACAGGTCCACCTCGTACAACACCGATGACTATTTCTCCCAACAAGGGAGGAGGGAGAATGCGGAATGGATGAGTTAACATTACCCCCCGCCTGAAGGCTGAAGCAGGAAAGGAGTGGAAGATCGAGAAAGAGGAGCATGGACTGAGTCGATCGACGCAGAAGGGAAGAAAGCCCTCGGCAAAGACCACTAGCACAAGGGCCGCAGCAAGATCACCCACGAGGGCCAAGGGGACCTCCACTCAGGGAAATTCGGACCATAGCAGGAGGATTCGCAGGCGTGGGCACTTTCTCCTCAAGCAGAAATGCACACACTAGGGAGGCTCGGTACCACGAGGTGTACTTGGAGGAGTACAACCCTGCCAAGCACTAAAGGGGTGAGTAGACCCTGATCATCTCCTTTGGGGAGGTTGACGAGGAAGGGGTTCTGTACCCTCACGATGATGCGCTGGTGGTAACCATGTTGGTCGCCAACTTCACCACCTGGAGAATCCTCATTGACAATGGGAGCTTTGTCGACATTCTATTCTGGGAAGCCTTCACCAAGATGGGAATAGACACTGCTTGGCTGCATCCAACACCCATGCCACCGAAGGGCTTCTCTAGGAATATGGTTCTTCCTGTGGGAACCATCACATTGTTCGGTCCTCACAAGTAGCACCCCTGCACCACCTCAATCATGGTTGAATTTCTACTAGTGAGAACCCCGTCGTCCTACAACACCATCATCGAAAGGCCCACCCTCAACAACTTACTGGCAGTCATGTCGACCTACCACCTTAAGATGAAATTTCTGACTCTCCGTGGAGTGGACAAAATCCGAGGCAAACAGGCCCTGGTGAGGGAATGTTACGTCTAGGAACTGAAGCAGAAGGATGATGGGGTCACCCCGGACGGCACCTCCAAGAGAGAGTAGGGCATGCACCACTTGAAGAGCTTTGGCAGGCCTTAGTCTACGACTCGCCCTGCAGAGCTCGAGGGGGAGCGAGAAGGTGCATGGTCCCAGAGGCAGAGGCAGAACGGGCAAAAGCTCCCTAGCTAAAGGTTCCATCTCCACTTATTTTGTAATTCGTTATTTATATGCTATAAATTCTTGTTGTTTAATAAAAGACATGATTTTCTAGGACAGTGCAACACACCTACTTTGAACTTTCTCGTTATCACAAAACACCGACAAGATGATCTCCAATTAACATAATCTGCAATGAGAAAATCAATGCCAAATCAATGCCTACCTTCCCTACGATGTCAACGGGCGGGAGCATGTTCAGTTTCAAACAGTACGAACAATGTACCTCCCATGGGATCAAGGGGAGAGCTAGGCTAAAGGCCACTCTACCCCTCCCGCGATGGGGAGCGGGTCCTACCCTCCTGGTAGCCCAAACAACTTATCTCGACATCGGAGCGTAGAGCAAACCAGCCACATTGCTATCCAAAAAAGTGATCTCCCCTGCAAGGTACCATAGGGATGAGTACGCTAGTAGTGGCTGCTTCATCCTTCTCCCGATAGAGTGAGGGGTAGCCTTCGACGGCTTGAAGACAAAGACTTACCTTCCTTGTGAGCATCAACAGGCGGGAGCGGGTCCAGTCCCAAACTGCCCGAAAACTTACCTTTCCATGGGATTTAAAGGGGTGAGCGAGTCATGCCAGAGGCTACTATACCCCTCTCGCAGAGGAGTGCGGGTCCAACCCCCCCGGCTGCCCGAATACTTACCCCGACCTCCATTGGGAATGAAGAGTAGGTTCAGCACCAACCTGACCCAAATCGTATCTTTCACTACAATGTCAACAAACGTGAGCAGGTTCAGTTGCAAACTGCCTGAACGTATTACTCCCTGTAGGGTAGCAGGGGCGAGTTGCGCCAGAGGCCACTCGGTCCCTCCCGCAAAGGAGAGAAGGTCCATCCTTTTGACTACCCGAATACTTACCCCAACCCCCATCGTCGAGAAAGAGTGGACTAGCCCCACGGCCATCCGAAAAAGTTACCTCCTCAGGGAATCAAAGGGGGAGGGTTTGACTTTAGGCATCACGACTTCTCCTTGATAGAGTGCGGGCCTAGTCTTTCGACTACCCGACTTGAACAAAGTCTCCAAAGGTGAAATATCAAAGCAATGGGTGAGCCCCCTCAAAGGCCAAAACAGCCCAGCTAAATAGCAGATTACACGATGTCAACGAGCGAGAGTGGGTCAAGTCTCAAACTACTCGAAAAAATTATCTCTCCACGGGATAGCAGGGGTGAGTTATGCCTGAGTCCCTCCAGCGAAGGATAGCGGGTCTAGCCTTTCAGTTGCCAGAATACTTACCTGACTCCCATCACAATAAAGAACGAACCGGCCCCATGACTGCCCAAAGAAATTACCTCCTCGAGGGCTGAAGTGGCAGGTTGGCCCGAGGCATCCTGACCCCTCCCTAATGGAGAGAGGGCTAGGTCCTTCGACCTCCAGAATACTGCACCAAGGAACGCAGACATCAACAACCTGGTAAAAAGCCATAAGCAAATCGCGTCATAGGCTAGAGGGCCCATGCTTGCACAGTCTAACTCCTACAAAGCTAAGGATAAAGTTATGATTAGATATTTATCTTTCAATCAGGAATTAAATATGCAATGCCAACGTGCACGGGAGGGTCCAATCCCAAACTGCCCGGACAGCCTACCTCGTCGCAGACAAAGGAGATGGGTCGAACCAAAGGCTGCCTTGTCTCCCTGTGGCGGAGAGCGAGACCAGCCCCATGGCAACCTGAATAACCTACCATGGCCCCCATTGCAGCAAAGAGCAGCCCGGATTAGTTATATTCAACTCCACGACCATGGTGCTACTTGGAGGGGCATAGAGGCTAGTTAGTAAAACACTTCTCGGCCTTTCCCCCCATGGAGGCGACTAGAGTCTCCCTGGCATGGCTTAACTCTTAAAGGGGGATGTCCGTCCCCTCCAAGCCAACGACAGCGTGCAAGAGCCAACATACGCTAATGACACTTCTCTGTTCTTTTAGTTACATACCAAAATAAAGCACAACAACATAAAATGGAAAACTAAAGGACTAGGTAGGGTAAAACGCATCCAAGAGACAGACGACAAAAAAGAGGAAATTGGCATAAAGAAGAAGACAAGAGAAATTGGTTACGCATTGGTGGGGTGGACCGTATAGCATGTCGGAAATCCCCTCGCCTAATGCCAAGTCCATGGTATCCTGCAACAAAACCCCCCAGGCCGGCCATAAAAAAGAAAAAGAGGGAATAAGAAGAAGGAAAACATCGGAGAAGAATACGCGAAGACAAGCAACTTGGCACGACAAAGTATAAGAAAATTTCATTAATGATCAGAAGTTACACACGAGCAGCATGGCAACGGTGCACAGATATATACATTCACAAAAAGAAAGAGAAAAAAGAGCAAAGTGAAATGACATCAGCAACACAAAGAAGATAGGGTGTAGTAATGTCAGGCACCATGCTCAGAGACCTCGACCTCGAGAGCGTCGACCTCAGGGCTGCCAAGCTCGAGGTCGCCATGTTTGGGAGCAGCAGGCTTGGACGTGGTCGGGAAGGCAAGACCCATAAAAGCATCAGGGATCACGTCCATCCCCTGCTTGCAGCCGAACGCAAAGGCTTCTCTATCAACAACAACCTGGGTAAGGTCAAGGTCCTGCAAATGTTTCTCGAAGGTCCGCGAAAATAGCTACGAACTCTCCAGAATGTGGTCCTGCATCGAACTAAGGCCCTTAGCACACTCATGCGCCCACGCGGTATCGTGAATGCCCACATTGAACTTCAGCTGGCTATCCAGGCAGGAAGCAACGTCCTGCACTTGGGACAAATCGCTCCGAAGATCTGCGACAAGTCAACTTTAACACTTATGTTTGGAGGATATACTCTTTCTAAGTATCTAGGCCCTAGCATAAAATTTAACTTTTGAAATCAAATACAACCCATTTGGGAGTATCTATGTGAAAGAAATAAAAAAGAAAAATATAAATATAAATATTTAAATATTTGATGATGGTAGTAAGTTGCCTAACTCACACACCCACATAGACTTTGGCCATGATGAATTTGTGGTATGTCCACACTTTCTTTTTTTTTGGCTCTTTAATTTTAAATAACAGAGTTTGAACCTCTTTTAAGGATTGGGTGTGTGATTGGAACATGGTACTTGGAAACTTGGTGCAGTTAGACAAGTGAGTTGGTTTTAAAGGAATTATATATATATATATATATATATATATATATTTTCAAAAATTGTATATAAAGCTTTATTTTTTAATTATTATTAATTTCATATTTTTTATTTTTATTTTGTTGGCATTTATGTAGGGGTGTCAATATGTGACACGATCCATTAACCCAATATAAACACGACACGATAAAAGCGGGTTAGGATTTACCCTTAACGGGTTTGGGTCAAAACGGGTTGACCCATTAAGACACGATAGCTTAACGGGTTGATAACGGGTCAACCCGTTATGACCCGTTAAGAAAGTTAAAATTACAATTATACCCTTATACCTAAAAAATAAAATTGTTGGGACTTTAATTTCGATATTTTTATTGTTTAGATTGTAATTTTAGACTTGTAGTTAGATTTATATTTTTTATAGATATTGTGATTTTAATATTTATATAAAATTAAGCTAAACTTAACTAGATTAAATAGGTTAATGTTGGGTTTGTTTCAATCCATTTACATAAATAGGTCAAAACGGGTTGACACGACACGACCTGTTATGTTATTGGGTCGTGTTAGGGTTTGAGATTTTGACACGATAAGCTTAACGGGTCGGGTTAGGGTTGACCTATATAGTATAATATACATGTCTTGACACAACATGAACACGACCCATTAACACGATTTGACACCCCTACATTTATGCATAAAGGGTCTAGGAGTTTTGTTTTAGTAGTAATTATCAGTCCTAGTGGGACTCTGAGTTTTAGTGCCAAGCCTACATGAGCGAGACTTTTGCTCACGCTGTTTTACTAAGGGTCGATTGCTAAACCCCCCACCCCCACACTTGTTATTTTCCCTATTCTCTCAGGTCTCACACGTCCCTCACGTCTCTCGAGCCCACTCCATATCCACGTAGCGCACCTCTCGTGCCCTAGGGTTTACCAGTCTCACTAAATCGAGCGTCGATTTTCATCTTCAAGTCCCTCAGCCACGGTAAGCGCCCCATTTTCATCTATCCCCATTTTCTAGGGTTCGGATATCTTTCCCTTTGGGATTAAGTTTCGGTATCTAGTGGATGTTGAGAATTCGGTTTGGATTTGGTGTGTTGGGGATGTAAATTGAAATGCATTATGATTGGACTATGAGTTTGTCTCAAAATATCATGTATTGAGGATGGTTTTTGGGTGGGCTCTTGGCCTTTGCCATTCAGTTCTAAGGAGTGCTCACCAAGTGTTTGATGTTTTATCTCAACTAAAATTTTTCAGCATTTTGTCGATTAATTTACATGCAATCATGCACATTCCTCATTCTAATCATAATGCATTGTAAAGTTGAGTTCATATGGGGGTCCTGGCCACGTCAAATCAAGCTTTATCACATTGTATTTCACACGTCACACATTGGTTTGGATCTCATTCTTTTTTATTATGACAATGTCACTGACTCTTCACAGATGAGATTCAAGGATCGTGCTAATCGCAAGAAAATGAGCCATGTGCCAACTCTTGAGAACTCTTCTACCGAGGAAGAGCTTCCAGCCCCTCCACCTACACCAACCAGATCTGGTGCAGAATATGATTGCCTCACCTCCCCTGAAGCTGAGGAGGCATACATAACCATATTCTCCTGCAGACCTATCTTAGGTGAGTGCAACATCAGTTTAGTCAATTTCCCTTCTACTGATATTATAAGAAGGATTTTTGTGGAAAGACAATGGGAGAGACTTGCACATTCTTCTCCCACTCCATGTGTGGAAACAGGTCAAGGAGTTCTACTCCAATGTTGCTCATTTTAATTTAAAGGATCACAACATTACTTCTGTGGTCAGAGGAACCACAATTGAGGTTTCCCTGCTATCATTAAGAACCCATTTGAGTTACCTGCTGTGGACTCTCTTTTATATCCATACCAAGGTATGGGTGCCCCCACCAAAATAGTCACGCATAATTTATTTAAAATGGAATCCAACGGTTCAAAGAATTCCCATTAGTGTCATGCTTCCTCAATATACTCCTTTGCCAAAATTGTACTGACAAACTTATGGCCAATCAGCCGGTAGACTAAATTACATCTAGAGCGTGCCTATTTTATGACTAGGCTACTGGTGTTTCTATTGATTTTCCTAGACATGTTGTAGACATAATACCCCGTTCCCATGTTGACAAGGAGCTAAATTTAAAATTTGGTGGTTTGATAACCAAATTGGCTCTCAAGGCTAACGTCCCACTTCAGGAGAATAAGCCAACCATAAAGCTGGCAGGTTCTATTTCAACATTTACAGTGGTTAAATCTGAAGCCCAGCTATCCAAGAAAAGGCCACACACTACAGAGTCCACCTCCTCTCCTCCCGAGCCGACAATGCCCACATCTCAAGTTCTGGAGCAACTGACCTTACTCTCTCAGAAGATAGACGCCATTACTGCAAAATTGGATGCCAACCAGCTCAGGCTCGAGAAGGACATTGCAGCTGTTCGATGAGATTGTGTTCAAGCGAACGACATGGTGGTGTAGCTGTCATTGGAAATGCAGCAGGTGTTGGAGAGTGTCATGGACTCCGACATGGAAGAATAGTGACCCCTGTCAGATTCGTGACAAAAAGTGAGAGCAGAGGAAGGAGTAGATATGAGGAGTTGAGAAGCTTGAGGGGGAGCTAAATATCTTTTTGGTTGTTGTTATATTTAAGATAGTTTAATATTAAAGGTGAGAACTAAATTTTTAATTTTAAGCTGTTTTGAAAAAATTACTTTAGAAACTTTTACTTTGTAGTGATTTCATTTAAGTTTATTTTTACTGGACATAATTTTGATGTTGGACTAGAACATGCTTAGGCTTTGAATTGATTTTTGAAACTTGTGAATTTGATTGTATTAATCTCAGTCACTGTTCTATGTCATTGTTTGAGTTCAAAATTGTTTGTTTGGAATTTCTGCTCGATTTCTGTCTGTTTTGGGGTTTCTCTGGTTATTTTTTTTAAGGTTCAATTCATATTCAACAAAGGATTAATTTTGTCATAAATACACTGAATGGGGAGATTGAAAATGCAAATTTTAAGAGGTTGGCCAGGATTGGGTGTCTAAGATAATAGATATCATCTTTAGTTTGAATTTGTAATTTGTTGAATGTAAAATATTTTAAATTTATCTGGAATCTGTAATTAAGTGTTTAGATAAGTCAAAACATTGTTGTGATGATAAGTTTCAGATGTAGGTCCAGTTTCAAGGGCCTTATCTTATCCAGAGAAAACTTTGAATTTAAAATCAACAAATGCTGAAAAGATAAGTTCCAGGCATCAACTAATCGTCAGCAAAAACCGTGGCGACAGATTCAATCCGTCAGTGGAGTTTTACTGTGACTTCAAAACTGCTCCCGAAAAGCTATATATACATGTCCTATTAATTAAGATGAGCAAAGATTCAGTCTTGAAGAATTTTTTGAGCTATTTTGGTGAGAAATTTTCCTTGGAAATTTTCATGTTTTTTCTCTCAAAAAGTGTGATTGTGATCTAAGATTGAGATAGAGTGATTGTGTTCAACCACTAGAATTCCAATAGAGAAGTCAATATTTATAGATCGTCAGAAGTTCAGGCTACTACTGCAGTAGAGACAAACGATCATCGTTAGTTTGGTTAAGTAAGAGTGTCAATTGAAACTTGCAATTGGTGTGTAACATGGGCATAACAGACATAATCCTGGAAAGTGATGCACTAAGATTGGTAACAGATATAAATCCCGACAATTCAGTTTTGTCTCCTTCTGGAAATGTGGTGGAGGAATCCTGATCAAAGTTAAAGAGATTCAACTCCTACAACATGATTCATGGTAGCATATTGGAAAATGAGGCAACTCCTAAATTTCCTTGTTATACTTGGAATTTGAAAGACATATTTCTCAAGACAAAAGGAAAAAGTAAGTCACCAAATCACTCAAAAGTATAACCATTAACCCCAAGAAAACAGAGTTACAAACCGTTTCTTTGTACAAGCATCAGAGACAAAATTAAATGGCTATATGCCTAAAAGGTAGCAAGGACTACACCTTTCATATTTACACACTTCCATCCATTTCAAAGCACATCTCTCTTCAAAAAGCTTTAGCAGAATATGATCGAACTGCAACAAGTCAGGGATACACAAACTCATTTATATATGGACAATAATCTAACTTGGAGTTGAGAAAAATTAGGTGCTGCTAATCCCCATCACCGGCGTTTGATTTCGAGGAGCTAGCAATGTGGAACTGCGAAGTGTAACTGTTAGAAGCAGCCTCAGAAGCTGGTGGCTCGTTCAGAAATGCCCAGTTGCTTCTAGTCCACCTGCAATCACAAGAGAAATAAGACAAACAGTTTGAAAGCTTTTTTTAATTATAATGGATCTCACAATAAGTAGTGATCTAACAAAATTCTCGGAGCTATAAGGTTTATATATATATATATATATATATAGATATTTATATGTTTACCACGCCTTTTTCATAATCAGTTTTTCCAGGCTTTTTTCAGTTTCCATGTCCATGAAACCCTGCTGTTTTGTGTTGGCCTCAGGCACGGATTTCGACCTCTCCAACTTTTTCCCAGATTCCTCAAACTTGATTTCCTGTCACATTCATTTCAAGAATTTGTGTACAACCAACAATAAGACAAAGCATATAAAAAAGAAACAGGAAGAGGACCTTAAAATGAAACGAAATTCATGAAAGATATGCAAAACCTGAATGCTATCAGATAAGGGAATACAAATGTCTCTGAGATGTTCTTCCTCAGCTTTCTTCTTTGCTCTCCAGTAAGCATCAATCTCTCCTCTAGTAGATGACCGATTCCTTTTGTATGCCACTGAAAGAGTTCTCATAATCATTTACCAGAAAAAACCCAATCTCTTCCGACAAAAACCCATAATTTGGAAACTTTTTCAAGTAATATTCATTTGGAAACCAAGGTTACCTGACTTTGAATCTTGGACTCGAGAGTCCCATCCTGCCATTAGAGAACCCATTTGCTCAAAAACCCTGCAAGTAAGGTCCTTTTTTTTTTTCTTCTTTTCTTCCTCCTAACTCTATATATAAGTCCTTCCGAGCAAAAAATGGGTCGTATTGTCCTTGTTAATATCCATCTAGATTCTAGAGTGCTGTATTTTTATAAAAATAAATTAATAAAATGATGTAATTTTATATAATAGATTATATTTATTTTATAATAAAAATAATTTTATAATTTAACATATCATATCAAATTATATAAATTTTATATTTTTATTAAATTTTTTATGACCAAAATATTTATCATATATATTATATATATAGAATAGATATACATTGATTCTTATTATCCCAATCACATATATTACAACATAAGATATGTTAAGTTATTATCTATTTAAGCGGCGTGTATATAAAATCACTCTAAACTATCACATAAAAAATTAGCATATTATCTCATGCTCGGTTTAGATTCAATAATCACTCAATCTCATTTTATCTTATTATTACGATTTTTTAAAATTTTTATATAAAATATAATAAATAATTTAATTTTTTAAAATTTTAAAATAATAATATTAAAAAATAATATTTTATTTAATTTTTATATAAAAATATCTCATATCATCTTACTATTCAAACCTTATTTTAAATTTATAAATGAAGACTTTTATATATATATTTAATATTTTGATATGATTTATTAATTATGTATATAATAAAATTTAAAATGATGAATAATATTATTAATAAATATATTATATTTTTTGTAATGGGGCCTAATCTTTTTTCTTGTTCTTATCCAGCATTCGATTGTTTATCTGCAAGTAGTATGAAGACCAAAAGTTTGACGTTAGCTGTTGTTTTGGGGGGTAATTCAATATATATGCCGTGAAAATGACAAGTTCCACCGACTTTTTCTTCATGAATATTTCTGTAGCAGCCCACAGATTTAGATGCAAGGTGGGGTTACAGCATAGACGATGGTATTGAGAATTCAGCTTAAGGTGTCTTCACTTTACTGGTTTCCCGTCACTTTTCTCACATCTTTTCGCCATTTTATACAAGGATGATGTCGTGCTTTATAAAGGATGATTCCTTAAATCAAGCTCAAGATCACATCAAGAGTAAATTTGTCAATAATAAAAAATGTAACAGCTAGAAAATAAATAAAAAAATTTGACTCTATTTTAAGTTTATAAATAAAAAAATTTGACTCTATTTTAAATTTATAACCAATAGAAAATATAACATTATTTTTAGTCTTCTTTCTTAGAATAGAGTCCACAAATCATGTATATATGTTATACTGATCTGTGTATCATTTTTTAGTGTTGTAATATAATTGTTTCCTTGACAACAAATATTATGTGCATACTTAAATCTCATCATAATATCAGGAGAGCCCAACTCCAACGAGAATTCGATCTCTAGCCCAGAAAACTCCCAACCTCCCATCACAAATCCGCAATCCACCACAAATGTTTCGCTAATTATCCTAAATATTGCAACTCAAATTAACGGAAAACTCACTCCCTCAACCTTTCCTCAATGGTGTGCACAGTTTGAAGCCCTAGGCCCCTACTTATTGGCTACAATCTCATCGACTATGTTACCGGTGAAAAACCATGTTCCTCCCCAGTACTTCCTCTGTCTCTCCCCTTCAAAAAACCCACTGCGTCAAGCAAGACAAATTGATCCTAAGTGCCAATCTAGCCTCCACTTTACCCACCATAACCTCATTCATTTCCGCTGCTACAACATCTCAAGACGCATGACACAAATTAAACACCATGTATGCAAGCAAGTCTCGTAGTCGTGCCATGCAACTAAAGGAGGAACTTACCTTGATCAAGAAAGAAAATCGATCGATTCAAGATTATATGCACACTGTCAAGGCTCTTGCAGATGAGATTGCACTCATTGATCATCCTATCTCTAAGGATGATCTTACTCTCTACATTCTAAATGGTCTGGGAGTAGATTTTCGAGAAATTGCCACACCCATCCAAGCAAGGGAATGCCCGCTGTCCTTTGAGGAGCTTCATGATCTCCTTGTGAGTCATGAAGACTATATGCGCCGTCTTGATGCCACCACGCAGCAGCTCATCGCTACGACGAATTTCTCAAATTGCAGGTCCTTCCCCAATTCTTCGGGTGGAGGTAATGGCTCCAGGGGCTTCAACAAATCAAGTAAAGGAGGCCAGTCCAATTCTGATGGCTCTTCGGCCCAAAACCACAACAATGGAGGCCCACGGCAACAAAAAGTCCAACAAGCCCAATGGCCAACGCAGGTATCAACCCAAGTGTCAAATATGTGATCAATTAGGCCATATTGCTAAGTATTGCCCGCAGTTGAGTTTCTCCGAGGCAACAGTTAACTGTGCTTCTACCTTGCAAGCCACTAAATGGCTTATTGACTCGACTGCCTCTCACAGTTGAGTTTCTCCGACAATCTTGCAAATTTATCAATCCATTCAAAATATGATGGAACCGATGAGGTTGTCATTGGTGACGGATCAGACTTGCGTGTCTCATATATTGGTTCATTGGTATTTTATTCACGCACCCGCACTTTTCATTTAAATGATACACTTTGTGTTTCGAGTATACGCAAAAATCTTCTCTTTTCATCATTTCACTACCCAAAATAACATTTTTATTGAATTTTATCCCTCATTTTCCCTTGTTAAGTATCAAATCACAAGGGAGGTTCTACTTAAAGGTGCATGTGAAAATAGTGTTTACACGCTTCCGGACTCACTATTATCCTCTCCAAAAATGGTTGCAAATGTGCATGAATGGACGTCACTCGATGGGTGGCACAAACATTTGGGACATTCGTCTCAAAAAATTGTTCAGCAACTTGTTAATTCTTTTTTGCTTCCCATAAAAAACAAAGAGCAAGTGTCTCATCTTTGTACATCTTGTTCAATCAATAAAGCACATAAACAACCATTTTGTCCAACTAGTCTTCAAAGTCATGCACCACTTGATCTAATTTACATTGATGTTTGGGGTTGGTTGGTCTTGAAGGCTCCTGATTTTATTTGATTTGGTTGATCATTTTACCAAATACATTTTGTTTTACCCCATGGCAACAAAATCAGGTGTAAGCATCATTTTTCCTCAATTTAAACACCTTGTTGAAACGAAATTTCAAACAAAAATAAAAAGTCTTTACTCAGATAATGGTGCTGAATTTGTTACTCTTAAACAATATCTCTCTATACATGGAATTAGTCACTATACCACTACCCCTCATACACCTCAGCAAAATGGTGTCTCCAAGCGTCATCATTGTCACTTAGTGGAAACATACCTCATACTTTTACATGATGCCTCCCTACCACTATCTTATTGGCCTCATGCCTTCTCCACAGTAGCTTACTTGTAGCTTACCTGATTAACCGGCAACCCACTCCCCTGTTACAAAACAAAACTCCATTTGAAGCCTTATTCCATCAAATCCCAAATTACCTCATATTAAAAAAATTTGGTTGTCTCTGTTTTTCCCTCACCAAACCTTACAACACAAATAAGTTTCAATCGAAAGCCATCACGTGTCCATTTGTAGGCTATTCTCAAACTCAAAATGCTTACAAGTGTTTAGATCTCTCCACAAATAGACTCTATCTCTCTCACCACGTTACATTCAATGAAGCCCAAAACCCATTTCAAACCCTTTCCTCTATGCGTACACCAGCTCCTTCATCGTCTTGGACTGCTGCTCCACCCATTCATGTGTCAACTCCACCGTGAGCAACGCCAGTGACCTCGGATCATGCCACCACTTCCGCATCACCTTTAGGTAACTACTTTGATCTCCCCTCTTTTGTTTCTCGACATTCGCAATTAAATTCTCCATGTTCTAACCCCAATTTCTTGCATCCCAATGAGGGCTTCTCACCCTCCACACACACGGAAAATCCTTTACAAACCCACACGAAAGTCCTTGATTTCTCACAATTTTTACCCTCCATGGAAAATCCTCCACCACATTCCCACACGGAAGTTCTTGATTCCACACAATTTTCACCCTCTATGTCTATTGATCCGAATGTGACCCAGCCACAAAGAACCCACTCCATGGTCACTAGGTCAATGAACCAAATTTACAAATCTAAGCAAATTCATGCAGTCACCAAACATCCTATTCCCCCTACCATTGAACTTAGTTGTGTGAGTCAAGCACTCCATGAACCTCACTAGAGACAGGCCATGTTTGAAGAGCTCACGGCTCTAATGAGACATGACACAGGGACATTAGTTTCTCTATCCAAAAACTGTAATCTCATAGGCTATAAATGGGTGTTTCGGGTTAAGAGAAAAGCTGATGAGTCGATTGATCGCTTTAAAGCGAGACTTATTGCAAAAGGAAACATTTAGTCCGGTTGTGAAACCAGCTACTATTAGGAATGTTTTAATAGTTGTTGTGACACAAGGGTGGTTATTGAGACAACTTGATGTCAACAATGCATTTATGCATGGTGAGTTGACTGAGGATGTATACATGGTTCAACCTCCAAGTTTTGAAGATGACACAAAACCTAATTATGTTTGTCGATTAAACAAATCAATTTATGGCCTCAAACAGGCCACAAGAGCATGATATTAAGCTCTAAAAGGCGCAATTCTGGATTTTGGTTTTGAGAACTCTAGAGCAGATTCTTCATTGTTCATCTATAAAACCAAATCTATCACTTGCTACTTCTTGGTGTATGTGGATGATTTGGTTATCACAGGAAATGATTCCACTCTTGTCTCATCAATCATTGACCAACTTGGCAATCGGTTCTCTTTAAAAGACATAGGCCAACTACATTTTTTCTTAGGTATGGAGGTTATTCCAACTACAAAAGGTCTCTTCTTGTCACAACACAAATATATTAGAGACTTATTGATAAAGACCAACATGGATGGTGCAAAAGATGTTACCACTTTGTTGTCCACAAGCACTGCTCTCAAGCTAATTGATGGCACATCTTCGGTTGATAGCACAGAATTCAAAATTGTCATTGGTGCCCTACAATACTTGTCACTCACACGCCTGGACATCTCTTTTGCAGTAAATAAATTGTCCCAGTTTATGCATAAACCAACAACAACTCATTGGACAACTGCAAAAAGGTTATTTCGATACTTGAAGTATACCATTTTCCATGGGATTCAAATTCAAAAAAGCTCAACCTCCAACCTTACCACATATTCCGATGCCGATTGGGCAGGTAACTTCGATGATCAAAAATCTACTTCAGCATACATAAGTTTTCTTGGTTCTAATCTCATATCTTGGAGTTCAAAAAAATAAAGGGTTGTCGCACGATCATCAACTGAAGCTGAATATAGAGAACTTGCAAATGCTTGCTTCTGAAATATTATGGCTCCTAGCACTCTTTGCTGAACTCTGCTTCTCCATTTCAGCTTCTCCAAATTTGTTGTGTGATAATTTGGGAGCAGCACAATTGAGTTTCAATCCAATCCAACATTCATGGATGAAGCACATTTAGATTGACTTACATTTTTTCCGCGATATAGTGCAAAAGGGTACACTAAATGTTCACCATGTCAACACACAAGATCAGCTTGTTGATCTCTTAACAAAACCCTTGTCTTGTCAGTGCACAGAGATTCTTAGAAACAAGATTGGAGTAACCGATGGCAACTTCATCTTGCGGGGGTGTATAAAGGATTATTCCTCAAATCAAGCTGAAGATCACACGAGCAGCAAATCTGCCAACAATCAAGGATGTAACAGCTATAAAATAAATAAGGAAATTTGACTCTGTTTTAAGCTTGTAACCGATAGAAAATATAGCCTTATTTTTCGTCTTCTTTCTTAGAATAGATTCTGCAAATCATGTATATATGTTATATTGACCCGTGTATCATTTTTAAGTGGTGTCATACAATTGTTTCATTGAAAACAAATATTCTGTGCATACTCAATTCTCATCATGCTTACCGCTAAGTGTACCATTAGTTATAAATTTTTTATTTTTATTTTTTAATTTTTTTAAGTATTTTTTTAATATTCTTAATCATAAAGAAAATAGAAAAAATATACTATTTTACTAATAATCACTTTCTTAATCATAAAGTAAAAAAATAAAAATAAAAAAATTTAAAATGCATAAATAGTTAGTTTGAAGGGCTTCACTAGTATTTTCCTTTATATAAAGCTTATCATTATTATAAAGGGCGTTAAATATCATGTTAAGGTAATTTTACCCTTTTTTTTTTTACAAAAATATTATATTTATTTTAAAAAAAATGATTTTTTTTTTATGTATATTTAGATTTTTTTTTATTATTCTTTAAAGTAAGTGAAATTTTCACATTTAAAACTGTATTTAACATTATACTTTATAAATACAAAGATAATTGATAAATTAATGCACCCAATATACATTCTAATTAGTTTTTAAATTTTAACTTAAAACACAAACTTATAAGAAATCATGATGATTTGTCTTCTTCATCTTTAAATTATTAGAAAAAAGCAAACTCACCCATTTTGAAAAAGAAAATATTAATTTAAGAATCACAAAATTCATATCACACGATTGGATCAAAATTAAAGACAATTAACGAGGAGAGACAACACTTCTCACTTTTTTTTTTTAGAAAGAAGTCATTATCTTTATTCATAAGAATAATTCAAATCAGAGTAGCAATACAGCCTGGGACATCCTCAAGCTCAACAATTACATCATCAATGTCAAGAGCCTTCTTAGCTAAACAATGAGCCACCTGTTAGTAGACCTGTTGATTTGATTCACTTTCCAACTTTCACATCTATTAAGACTCTTTTTCACATTTGAGATTATCATACTAGCTTGACCCCATTGCTCACTTACTTCATTAATCTCTTTAACGACATTAAGAGCATCACCCTCAAGGATAATCTTCATCAAACCAATGTCAAGTCCCAGCAAAATAGAATGAAGAGCAGCATATACCTCTGCAAGATGTGGATCGGGAAAGAGGGGTTTGTTCATTCTCATAGTTCCATGACTTGCCCTTCCCAGTTTCGGATAACAGTGCCAATGCCAACCCTACACTTCTTCTAATCAATAGCAACATCCCAATTGATCTCATAATAATCATTTGGAGGGGCTTTCCACTAAGCAATAGAGATAAACTAAGCTTCTGGAGCCACTAAGGATTTGTTGTGCAGCAACCTGAGATCCTATAAATTTTTATTAGTTTGCTTCAAAAGGATCGTGGGACTGGTAAACTCTTTATGAAAGACCACCTCATTCCTTCTCTTCCAAAATCTCCATGCCACCACATCCATCTTTGTCAACACTTCTTCATTCAATTCCTCCAGTAAGCTGTGCATTAATTCTCTGAAAGTTTGATTCCTATTGCTTCTCTTCTGCAACTGCATAGAACATAGGCCTCAAACATCTATCACTGATTCACATTCCCATATTTCATGTTCAATGCTTTCTTCATGCAGTAAGCAGATTAGACAGCTTGGATCATCGACTATCTTCTTTCTAAATATGTTCTTCTTTGTTAATAAACTATCATTGCACACCTTCCAAAGAAAGAGCTTCTCAGCATTTGGAACAGCTAGTTTCCACAATGTTCCCCATTTTTCCTTCTTATCAAAATAGCTAGATTGTCTCTTAGCCCTCTTGTGAAGTTCAAGTTGCAAATGATAGGCACTTCTTACAAAAAAAATGCCATTAGCTGTGCATCTCCATATAAGTTTATCTGGACTGTTGCAAAGGTTCAATGGAATCTTCTTTATTGTTGCTGCCTCATCTTCAGAGAAAATCTCCTTGATCAATTGCAAATCCCAAGATTTGTGTCTAGATCAATAAGTTCTACCCCTTTTGCCTCAACATTAAGTCTTTGAACCCCACTTTGTACTCTAAACGAAATAGGTAGTGGCAGCCACTTGTCATGCCAACTTTTGGTAGAATTACCATTCCCAATTCGCCACAGAAGCCCTTCTTCAAGTAGGGGCTTGGCTGCCATGATACTTCTCCAGATGAGAGAAAGACTTTTACACAGACCAGCTATTAAGAAGTCACCATCTAGAAAGTATTTAGAAGAAAGAACTCTAGCAACCAAGGAATGAGGATTCTGAATCAATCTCCAGCCTTATTTTGCTAACATTGAAATGTTGAAATGTTCTAAGTCTCAAAGCCCAAGTCCACCAATAGCTTTGGCCATTCCCATTTTGTCCCATGAACACCAATGAATCTTCCTTTCTTCAGCTTTCTGACCCCACCAGAACTACTGCATGATTTTGTTGGGCTCCCTCAAAATGTTCCTAGGAATCTTAAAAACTCCCATGCAATAGGTGGGGATAGCTTGAATCACAACCTTGATAAGGATCTCGTTCCCAACTTGGGACAAGAACTTCATTTTCCAATTACTGATTCTGCCCCTCACACTATCAAGAATGCTCTTGAAACCCTTTGATCTAGATCTGCCAATCAGAGCTGGCAAGCCTAAATACTTTTCATAAGGATGTGTAGATTGAATACTAGCAACTTGAATAATGATATCCTTGACTTCTAGATTGGTGCTTTTACTGAAGACTATGAATGTATTTTCTTTGTTTAATCTTTGGCATGAAGCAAGCTCATAAATGTCTAATAAGTGAATTAGTCTGCTCCACTCCAGAGGGTTGGCTTTACAGAACAAAAGGCTATCATCAGCAAAGAAGAGGTGGCTTATGTGCAGTTGGTTTCGTGTTAAAGGAACCCCTGTAATTGCACCTGAGGATTCAGCTGATTGTAGGAGGTTGCTAAGAGCTTCAACACATAGAATAAAAAGATAGGGTGATAATACATCACCCTGTCTAATGCCATGAGGAGTGAAGGATTGCTGCGAAATCTCATTTATAATAAGAGCATAAGAAAGAGATGAGACACACCTCATAATAATAACCTCAATCCATTTACGAGTATAACCCATCCTCATCATGACTGCTTCCAAAAAAGCTCATTCAATCATATCATATGCCTTGCTCATATCCAGTTTCAAAGCCATGTAACCTTCATTTTCTTTCAATTGACTTTGCATGGTATGCATTGCCTCAAAAGCCACAATGATGTTGTCTGTAATCAATCTTCTAGGGACAAAGACACTTTGAGTTGGAGAAATAACAGAGGGAGGAGCTTCTTTAATCTGTTTGCCAGAACTTTTGCAATAATCTTGTAGATTACATTGCATAGGCTAATAGGTTTGAATTCAGTGACTTTAGTAGGATTTTTTACCTTAGGAATTAAGGTAATATGGGTGGCATTGAAATCACTAGACCAACAGCTTGAGTAGAAAGCTTCTTGAACTACAGCACAAACCTTAGAACCCACCACTACCCAGTGGTTCTAATAGAATACAGTTGGAAAACCATCTAAACTTATGGAGCCTAAGCCATTCATATGAAAAATAACATTTTCTACTTTTGAAGCATCAATTCCTTTGGTTAATACGGCATTCATCTCATTAGTAATAGAGGGCTTAATGTGCTTAATATAGTCCTCAATCTTATCAGAATTTGAAGAAGTAAAAAGATTTTGAAAAAACCCTTGAAATAAGTGACTTACCTCTTCTGGTGTGGTAGCAGATCTTCCATTCTCGTCAAAAATTATTTTTATGGAGTTGGTCTTTTTTCTCTGGTTTGCACATTTGTGTTAGAAACTTGTGTTCCTATCACCATCTTTGAGCCACTGTTGTTTGGCCCTTTGCTTCCATCTCAAATCCTCCTCTTCGAGCAAATAGTCCACCTCCCTCTTCAAGTTGTTGATAGTAGCATTTTCATCCCCAACATTGGCCTCTTGAAGCAGTTTCAGCTAGTTGAGTTTTGTTGATATAAGGCCTTCTAGTTTTTGAAAGTCGTCTTGCTCCATACCAAAAGGTTATCCCTACATCTCTTCAGACCATTTGTAGCCTCTTGAACACAGGACAATTGATGAAGAGTGTTGTTCTAAGCTCTAACAATCAACTCCTGACATTCTTCTCTCTTGCCCCAGCTAGCTTCATATCTAAAAGGTTGTGTCTTCTTCCTCTCCCCCTCATCATTACCAACTAGCAAAAGTATTGGACAGTGGTCAAAACACTGAGCTGCTAGAGAGCCAACACTAGAATCTGTAAATAGGTTGAACCAAGACTGATTTCCAAAAGCTCTGTCCAATTTTTCTTTTGTAAAGCACCTCCATTCTCTTCTGTTACTCCATGTGAAACTGTCTCCCTGAAATTGCACCTCATACAAGCCACAAACCTCAATTGCTTCTATGAAATTTTCCATCTTTCGATATGGTCTCTCAGCAACCGCTTGCTTCTCATGCTAGTGCAGGATCTCGTTGAAGTCCCCAATGCATAACCAAGATCTATCATCCTGTGGCTTCAAGACTCTAAGGAGATCCCAACTACTAATTCCTTTTTAAGCTTTAGGGCTTCCACAAAAACCAGTGAGAAGAACTTTATTTCCTGAGTCTGGTAGAGTCACATTAAGGGAAATGTGGCTTCTGGTGTGAGTAGCTAATTCAACCTCCATATTAACTATCCATAGAATAGCAAGCCCACCACTGAGCCCCTTGCTATCCACTACAAAACTCTACTGAAAACCAATCTTCCTCCTTATCATCTCCACCTTTTTTCTGTTACACTTCTAACTTTGGCAAATAGGTTTCGTCACTAAAGTTGAAATATATGTTTTAGTCGAACATCATTTACTCCCAAACATACAAATATACAATGGTAGATACATTAGTGGAGTGTGCAAGCATCGCGCAATCCTTTTGAAAAAAGTAGAGTACACTATTAAAAAATTATTTTTTTATGTGAGTTCTATATTTACTCATTTTTTTTCAAAATGGTTGTGGCTGCGCTTGCGCACTCCATGATTGCAAATATAATTTCTCTATAAAAAAAATCTCACTCAAATTTTCAAAAATACCAAAAAATCAAAACAATATTTTCTAAATAATATTTTAAACAAAAATTAGAAAAAAAAGGCCCCCTTAGTGTTTGGCCGTCTTTTATTTATTTACTTTCCCTACTATGAAGTTTTTAAAATTTATTCATTATATTAAACTTAAAATATTTTTTTTACTATTCATCAAACATCCAAAAACCTAGTCTCAAGAAGATTTTAGAACTATTCATAAACATTACTTAAAAGTTTTAATCTCATGTTAAATCCAAATATATCCTTAACTACGTGTTGAAAGTTTGATTAGATGTATATTGTGATACGTGACTTGATACAAGACACCAGATATATTTTATAATAAAAAAAATTCTTTGGATGCTACGTTAGATTGTAAGTTTACTTTTAATTTTTTTTTAGATCAAGAATTCCCCACATAAGTTATTTTTATCAATAGAATTATTCTCTAATATTCAATAATTATTAAATAATGCAAATTCATGTTCTTTATTTATGTCTCTAATCTAGAGTTCAAATATAAATCTTAAGCTCTAATTTTACCACTAGTGTCATAACCCAGATTTTTTGAGGCCAGGCCCGTTTCAGAAGCGCCATCCTTTCTAAAGCCCAATCCCAGCCCGCAGGAAAAAAAAATAAAAAAAAAAATATAAATATAAACGATGTCGTTTTAACACCCCCTTATAATCGTCTCTCTCTTTCCTTTCCTGTCCAGCGCCCAGCCCCCGAATACTCCTTCGCTCTGTTTCGGACCTTCGGTTGCCTCTCCAAGTCGTCCAGCTACTGTCATTGTGCGGCGCCGCTGCCGCCGCCTCACCTCAAGGCGTACCGCCTCCTACTCTCCGTTCTCTCTTCATATCGGTAAGCTCTCTCTCTCTCAGCTTTGCTTCCTCTGTTCTACTCAGTTTTCCACTATAAGCTCGATTCCTGTTCCGAGACATATCACGGTGATGCAACAAGCCACTTGCTGATTTCCGTGGGCACCCTCGAGTCGACTCGGACCTAGGTAGTTCATCTCTCTCTCAACTTTTTTAATTCATTCTTCGGCATGCGATACTTTAATCCTTTATCAAGACTAAGAAATTTACATCTATAAACACACACATTGAGATCGTGAACAGTTATTTGCATGCAAACTCACAATATACATAAAAGTAGCTAGACTAAATTGCATAGATAAACCCATCACCGTTTATGTTGGTTGTGAACTTGTGAAAGCAGTATTGCAGTGGCCAGTGCTCTTTAAAGTTTAGTACAACTCTATAACATATTTACGGGATTCTTGATTGTGGGACAGTGTGTGCTCAATTGGTCAAACAAAAACAATAAATAAATAAAAGAAGGAATGGACTATAGTATAGTACATTTGTGGGCTTAATCTAATTGGTGTAAGATGCAGAACTTGTCAAATATGCAAACCTTTGTGTTAGACATCATAGTTTCTTTAATGGCCTCCACACTGTAATA